>NC_143510.1:51746316-51987102 GCF_031878675.1 Megascapheus bottae | reverse complement strand
TCACAATGGTCATCATTTCTGTAATGGATGACTGGAATGTAATATAATCATTGATAGAGAATCCCAAACTTCTATAATAGATTTGAATTTGTACTATGGTAAATGAAAATTCCCTATGGGAAATGTGGAAATACACATGGCTTCACCCAACAAAAAATTAGCAATAGATTTGCTAATAAGAAATAGGCTTAATAAAGTAAGAAAATGTAATTATATTACTATCCATCTCTTCCAGAATAGAGAAGAATGAATGAAGATCAAAAATGTAAGTCTAATATAATTTTACCTTATATTTGAAATCAGACACTAAGAAAAATTCATAGTGAATCCAATTCTGGGGGAAACTGAGTCTGAGTCATGGTCTAAGACAACAAACACTAAAACTACATGTTTCAGAATTGTATGTCCAACTCTTAGAAAACCTTACAAGTTAGAACAGAAAAGAATAGCTTCAGCGATATCATGGATAATAATACACAAATCTTGTGAGTATTTAAGAGCTGAAGCCCATGAGTTATAGGTGTTTGTTAAAACACTAAGATATTCATTATTCTCCATCTTGAGAAATTACATTATGTATTTAGAGTATTAACTTTATTTCTAAATTAGTAAATAAAAGTAATACATGGACATGGATGTGATATTAATATGACAAAGGGAAAAGGAAAACAATAATGAAGTGAGTGCTTTAGGAAACTCTTTAAAGTACACCAGATGAAATGGAATTCTCATAAGTAAAAAGGGTACAAAATAGTATTTTCTCTGAGATATTCAACAATATTCTAAAGAAAAAGGTAGAAAGGAGATAGTGGCATGGTTCTGCTGGTAGTGCAGCTGAATTCAGTCTTCATTTTGAAAAAAAAAAACAGATGGAAGTAAGGAAACAGCACCCAAATGACACAGATAAATGAAATACATTTCAGAAATGTGAACTGAAGAAGACAGGATATATATACACATATACATATATATGTATAATTAATTTGATTTATCTATCCTATATACTCATCCTAAAGAGACAAAGTGAATTCATGCAATTTCATTGAGGAGTAATAAAAGCCATAGGAAGTGAATTATAAGTAATTAATGTGATAGTATTTAAATTATACAAAGAGGTAAGATACAGGATATGTAGAAGATGCAGGACCAAATACCTATTAACTACAGGAAAAAAATTGTAGGGTGTTAAAGAGACGTTTTAAAGGTGTTATTTTTTTTTTGAATTAACTTTTGGCATATATTTTAGAGTTATCTGAAATTTCAGGTGACAAAAAAGCATTTGCAGATGGGTGATTCTGAGAATTACCCCTCACCTCTTTCTACCTGAGTGTGCATACATGCGCTAATGCAATAACATAGTCTAAATTTTCTTCTTTCCCTATGTACACTTGAGAAGGCATACAAAAGAGAAATGCAGAACCAATCAATGGAATTCATTCTTGTCGGATTAACAGATGACCCACAGGTGCAAATTGTCATTTTTCTGTTTCTGTTTCTCAACTATGTATTGAGTCTGATGGGAAACCTGACCATCATTCTTCTCACTCTGCTGGATTCTCGCCTGAAGACTCCCATGTACTTCTTTCTCCGTAATTTCTCCTTTTTGGAAATCATATTCACAACAGTGAGCATCCCGAGATTCTTGATGACAATTGTAACAGGAGACAAAACCATTTCTTACAATAATTGTGCAGCTCAACTATTCTTTATCCTTCTGCTGGGAGTTACTGAATTTTACCTCTTGGCTGCCATGTCCTATGACCGCTATGTCGCAATCTGCAAGCCCCTGCATTACCCAGTCATCATGAATAACAAAGTGTGCTATCAACTTGTGCTCAGCTCTTGGGTAACAGGGTTCTTAATCATCTTCCCTCCTTTGGCTATGGGACTCAAGCTGGATTTCTGTGCTTCAAGAGTAATTGATCATTTTATGTGTGAAACCTCTCCTATTTTGCAGATCTCTTGCACAGATACACACACCCTAGAAATGATGTCCCTTGTCTTGGCTGTGGTGACCCTTGCAATCACATTGGTCTTAGTGATTCTCTCTTACACTTGCATTATTAACACTATCTTGAAGTTCCCTTCTGCACAGCAAAGGACCAAGGCTTTCTCCACCTGCACTTCCCACATGATTGTTGTCTCATTGACTTATGGCAGCTGTATCTTTATGTATATTAAGCCATCTGCAAAAGAACGAGTGACTGTATCCAAAGGTGTAGCTTTGCTGTATACATCAGTTACCCCTCTACTAAATCCCTTCATTTATACTCTAAGAAACCAGCAGGTGAAGGAAGTTTTCTTGGACCTGTTTCAAAAGATTTTGTGTTTTACAAAAAATAAAATTTAACATTATGTTATGAATTTTAAACTTATTAAGTACTGAAAATCTAGTTCACACCTTTTAAGGGATCTTTTTTTTTCTTCTACCTCATGACTTACATAGATCTGGAATAATATTGTAGCTCCGCTCCAGACATCAATGTGCTCTTCTGATGAAGTGTTTTATTCTAGCATATCAACTTCTTTCAGTGTTCCTTTAAAATTTTTTTGCTAATCCTGGGGCTTGAACTCAGTTCCTTGAGCTGTTTGTTCAAGGCTAACACTATACTACTTGAGCTGCAGTTATACTTACAGCTTTTTGGCAGTTATTTGGAGACAAGAGTCTCACTGATTTTCCTACCTGGTCTTGCTTTGAATCACAGTTCTCAGATATCAGCCTCCCGAATAGCTAGGATTATAGGAGTGAGACACCGCACCCAGGTTTCAAGATTTTTTTTAAATCCAAATTTCAACTAATATTTCTTTAGTGTGTATTTTTATAAACTATGGCTTAGAATAAAATATGATTTGTAAAAGTTTAATTGGCTATACTTAATTTCTTAATTCAGCATGAATTTATTGTACATCTGTCTTATTCTAGACGTTCCAGTGGTCTCAATACTCATTTTTAAGAAGATTGGATTTTTTTTGCCTAAAAAAGCCAAATGCATACTAGAAATCAAATCCATGTATATAAGGTGGAATTCGTGTCATAACAAAGGTGTACATAAATAATTATGCAACAGATGGAATGATATCTGTGGAGCTTTAAAGAATAGGGAAGTTTTTCTGGAGAATGCAATACTGATGCTGGGGCTAGTTATCTGCACAAGGAAAAGACATTAAGATAACTATGTAAACATTTCTCAGGAATGTTAGATGGCTGTGTGCATTTGGACAATAAGTATAACAAGTGGTTAGAAAAGGATCTTGAGCTGTGGGCAGTAAAAGCTTTAGGTATAGTAGCTAGCAAAATAACTAGAAAGTGGGAGAAGATCTTCACTAACCATACAAAAGACAAAGGCTTCATATCTATGTCCTTGGAGCAGTTTATTCCATATTGCACACTTTCAATGACACTTCCCATTGGTGCATTTGCAATCTGAATATAGAAATTCATGAAATACAAATCAGCTGTTTGGTTTACCTCAGTCACTTTACTGAGTATCAAAATTTTGACAATTGTTATTTTTCATTTGAATTAAGATAATTCTGAGGGACTTTCCTTCAAATCTTTATTTTATTATGATATGAATTAAATTTGGTTAAAGCAACTTAAGGATAGATAAAAGGAGTGAGAATAAACATAGGAAAGGGAGAAACAGTGTGATATAAAGACTGGAATCTAATTGCATAAGACTATTTCTAAAATTCATATGGAATGATAAAAGACTCATAATAGCAAATACAATCCTTAGCAGGAAGAACAGTACTGGAGAAATATCAATACCAAGCTTCAAACTCTATTATAAAGCTATACTACGTAAAATAGCTTGGCACTATCACAAGAATAGGCCTGAGGACCAATGGAACAGAATAGAAGACTCAGAAAGAAATAAGCCCACAGACTTTAAGTCACCTAATATTTGATAAGGGATCCAAAAACAGAAGATGGACAAAAGTCAGCCTCTTTGAGAATGGTCCTGGCAAAATTGGCTATCTATGTGCAGAAAACTGAATGGTGGATACTTATATATCACTGTGCACCAGAATCAATTCTAAATGGATGAAAGACCTCCAGGCTAGATATCATGAATATATTACAATGAGGGAGTAGGGAAAGCCTAGGCCTTCTAGGCACTGTTGGAAACTTCAAATCAAAGAAAGGCTGGATAAATGGGATTGAATCAAACTGAAGACCTTCTACCTGGAAAAGGACATAGCTAAGAAGATACATAAATCATATCCAAGATACACTTAGAGTTCAAAAAACTAGCCATCACAAAAATAAACCCTCCAAATCTTGACAATCCAATCAGTAAATGGACTAAAGCCTTTAAAAAGACCCTACTCAGAAAAAGTAAGACTGGCCAATAGTCATATGTTCAATGTCTCTGGCCATAGAAGAAATGCAAGTCAACACAACACAGAAATTCCACATCACCCCCAGTTAGAATGGCCATTGTCAAGAACACTAACAATAGCAGATGCTGGCACTGATAGTGGAAATGTAAATATGTTCAACCACTCTGGATGCAATATGGTTCCTGGATAGGTTAAGCACAGAGCTTTCCTATGACACAGCAATCCCACTCCCAGGCATTTAGAAAATAGACCATAATGCCATCCTAGAGCCACCATGATTATGTTCACTGCAGCTTTGTTCCCATAGCCAAAATATGTAATCAACCCAGATGCCCATCAGTGAACAAATGGATCAGAAAATATGGAGCATATATACAGTGGAATTCTGCTTATCCACCAGAATGAATGATATTGTATCATTTGTAAGGAAATGGGAAGACTTGGAAAACATTATGTTCAGAAAAATAAGCTAGATCCAAGGAAACATAGTTTGTATAGTTTCCCTCATTTATGGTAGCTGGAATGTACCTATAAATCTACAAGTAAACACAATGAATGATTAGAAATCACACACTCTGGGGCATGATAAGTTATATAGGTCTCTAGACATACAGTGAGTCAAAAGCAGGATATGCATAGAAGCACATGATACAGGCTCAATATCTATGTGCATATGTCCATGTAAAATAGTATTTTATCAAGTGAACTCCAAGAAAAGGAAATGAGATTTACTTCGGTTGCTATTGTTGCTACTTTTTAATTTCTTTTCCTTTTGTCTTGTTTGTTTGTATTTGGGAAGGTAAGAAAGGCACAAAAAAGGTGGAACCGATCACTAGACACTATGTGGAAAATGAACTAGGCATCTTGTGGGGTGGGGACTACTGGGAAAAATTGGGAGAGTGAGGGTGTGGAGACATGATTCAAAAGGAATTATACTCATTAACTCACATTTGTAACCAATTCCTCTGTATATCACCTCTATAATAACAACTAAAAGATTATTTTGACATCTAAAAGGCCTGATTTTTAATTTTCTAAATTAATTCTTCACTCTTTGAATTAATCCACTGTCTAGATTTTGAAACCTGATTAATATATTCGGAATGTAAAATTGGGACGTAAGTTTGGTTTCCAATATAAAAAATTTCTTCCATAGGTTTATTTTCTTTGAGTCATGATCTCAAATAACTTTCCTCAGACCATGGAGGCATTGGCTGATATAAGACCATTAACAACAACAACAAAGACCATTAACAAGCGATTTTTTTCCTTTTCATCTTCCTTATCATCATTAACTGTCACACTTTGAATATACAAACAAAACTGATGTAAATTTATATTGAAATGATTGTTTTTAATCATTATTCTAGATTCATTCTTTGATTTCAGGCATTACAGATGAAAGAAGGAAATTCCACTTTTCTCTCTGCTGTATTATATTGTTGTAATTTATGTTCAGTTTTTACTGATCAAGTCTTACACATAACTGCTAGTGTAAATTATAATGTTTATAACATAACAATCATGATTTTGATTCATTTAATAAATTAATTTTTGTAATTCTCTTACAACCATACAAATGCTCATCTTAACAATTAAGATGTAACCAAAGCTTTTAATACAGTTAAAGCTTGAAATACAAATTCCAAGTACAATTTTTTACAAGTAATAATCATTTTTGAGATGAAATGGTCACAATATAATCTCTCAACTACTGGTAACAAAGGCTTAACAGCAAAATGCTAGTGGTCTTTCTACCTTTGAAGGTAGTTTTGATTGGACTACTTCTTTATGCTCAGGTAGAATTTAGTAGCTGAAGGATAGTACACACTATGGAGTATATTATTATGCAGATGTGAAAATATATTCAGCAAGAAATAAAACTTATTTTGTATAGACTATTTTGTAAATCTCAAAATGGTTAAGATTTTATGCCTGGTAAGTTTTTGTTTTCTATTTAAAAATCATGGTTAAAAATTCTCTCTCTCAGCTAAGTGCGGTGGCTCACACTTGTAATCCTAGCTACTATGGAGGCTGAGACCTGAGGATTGTGGTTTAAAGCCAGCCCAGACACCAGTCCATGAGACTCTTATCTCCAATTGCTCACCAGAAAACCGGAAGTGGTGCTGTGGTTCAAGGGGTAGGGCAGTATCTTTGAGCTGAAGAGCTCAGGGAGAGGGCCCATGGCCAGAGTTCAAATCCCATGACCAACAAAAAGTTCTCTCTCTTTTTTTCTCTCTGTCTCTTTCTTTGCTCTGTCTCTATTTCTGGCTCTCCCTCTATGTATACACGCACACACACACTCACACACTTACATGCACACACAAACACAAAATATCAACCATGATCAATAACACACAAATATAAGATTTTACTCAAACTGTAGTTATATGATTAATATAAAAATAAAAGCTTCCAGGGTCCGGGAGTTTGGCCTAGTGGTAGAGTGCTTGCCTAGCATGCTAGACGATCTGGGTTGGATTCCTCCGTACCACATACACCGAAAAAACATGGAAGTGGTGCTAGTTCAAGTGGTAGAGTGCTGGTATTGAGGAAAGCCCAAGAACAGTGCTCAGACCCTGAGTTCAAAAGAAATAAATAAAAAAATAAATAAAAACTTCCAAATAAAACCTCTGTAGAAAGTACATATGGTCCTGAGATAGAGAAAAACTTGATCCATAAAAAAATATGGCCAAAATAAAATAAAAATATTAGGAAACTGTAACCTTCAAACCCTTTTTAAATTAGAGATAGCAATGTAAAGAGTTTCATATGATATTTCCATACATGCATAAAATGCACTTTGATTATGTTCACTCCCTCTATAGCTCAATTTTTTGTTTGAAAAGACAAGTTAGAGGGTGAAAAGTTATTAGAAAATTAAATATTTCATGAAGAACTTGTCTGTAGAATGTATAAAGAATTTTACAAAAGTAATAATAATATTAAAATAGACATGGGCTCATATTAATATATAAAACTTGCCAAGGAAAATGTAGATTATCAACATTACTGAGATTATCAACATTATTTAATCATGTAAGATGTGAAATTATAATGAGATTCAAGTATAACCCATGGTACCAGTTTTAAAAAGTTGTCATAAAAATATTGGTAAAAGCTAATTGAAAGGACCTCCAGGATAGTGAAACAAAAGCCATATAATGAATGATTGTTGTCCTTAATGTAGTATGTTGTCTCTCATCTCCTTTGCTGTCCCTTGGTTATCTCATATTGGTATAGTATCTCACTTTGTTATCTGATTTATTGAATTTATTTGTATTTGGATATTTGAAATTTGATAGGGAAGGGGGGAAAACCAAGATGGGTGGGGGGTGTGGGGGGGGGAGGGATACGGGTACCAAGACATGTGAAAGGGTATCAATGTATGTGAATTAATGCACCTTCTATCTGGCAAATATCATGTAACCCTTTTACTAATTACAATAAAAAAAGAAAAAAATATTGGTAAAGATGTACAGACATTGAACTATTATGCTGGATATGAGAATGTAAAATGATCACCCCTAGAAAAAAATTTTGCATTAAAAATTAAATATATACCTATCATAAAACAAAGCCAGGCATGCCTGGGTATTTAATTCAAAAAAGTCTGAAAGCCTATGGCCTCCTAACACCCTGTAGTCATGTTCATAGTAACTGTAGTTAAAATCATCAAGAGAAAATACAACTCTAATGAGTACAAATGGATAAGTGGATAAATGAGTTTTGGTGGCAGTGGAATGGAATACACGACAGACAGTGAAAACTAATCCATAAAAACTAATCCATAAAGAAAGCAGTAGTGATGACACTCTCAATCAGGAACCTGAGTGAAAAAAGTCTAGTTCAAAAAGAATAGTGCATGTATATTCCATTCAGAGACTATTCTAGCAATTAGTAGAATCTATAGAAATGTGAAACAAATAACATTTCAAAAAATGGGGGGAGAGATGGCAAGCAAGGATTTTAAGGTTGTAATGGGGAACTTTGGTAAGGAGGGCTATGCTTGTTTCTTGATGAACAACCTAGAATATATAGCTTAACAACCAACCATCAACAATTTTGAATAGACAATACTTACATGTTTTTAGTAAAGACAATGATCAATAATCAATGAAAGCATAAGTATTTCATCTCTAGGATGACATTTATTTTCCAATGTCTATAAACATAGAGTTCTCAGATTTCCATTTGTTGAGCCCATGAATGGATGTATGAACAAATGAGAATAGGATTATTCTCAAGGTCTAAGGTTTGGTAAACGAAATGAGTTTGTTGAGACGAACTTGGAGTAGGTCTTGTTTTTCCATAGGACATTATGGATCTCCAGTTTACACCTGTTTGAAATCTTCATAATAGATTTGCTCTGTTTGTTGCTCTTTATTCTACTTCTTCCCTCCATCAGACTATCCATGCCTTGTGAAACCATGCTTTCAGGGAAACAAAGGATTCTAAGGAACATGCATGGATTTCTTGGCTTAAAGCCTTCATTCATGCTGGTTAAGGATTTTGGAAAGACATATCTAATGCGGACCAACTGGATAGATGTGAGCAGGTTCTCAACATCAGCATCACTCCTGAGTAGAACCATTGATAGAAGCAGTGGTTTGTAACTTCTGAGATCGTGGTTTTTAGTTATTCTCAAAGGATCTGCCTTAAATTGTGTGTTGGCAGAGTTCCATATGACTTTCCAATTTGTTTTCTGAGAGGAGAGGAAGCTGAGAGGTCACTGCTCAGAGCATCATTCTTAGTAATCGAATTTGTCAATTGAGGTGACTGAAAAACTTAGAAGAGGTAAGAGAAATGGAAAGGTACTGTAGGAAGATCTTTGTCACCAAGCTGGTGACATAGATGACATTCATAATAGGTTTTCATGAGGTATTTGACAACTACTGGCTTTACTGCTAAATCTATTAGAAATCATTCTGTTGGAAATTACCAAAACTCATAGCTATTTCTTCCTAACATTTTCTGAACCTCCTTAGCAGAGCTCATTCCAACCTGCAATCCTTAAAAGTAGTTTCTGCATCATTCTATCAGCAGTATTAAGACTTCACCTTTCTAAAGGAGATTGAAGGCTGGACCACGTTGGTAATAAATTGCTTTTTAGGTGATGTGAGCCCTATGGGAAGCATCTTCTATGAAAATTTGTTCTTTTTTCCTTGGGATAATTCCTAGAGCTTCTCTATCTATAGAATATTGAGGGGTAGATTTCCTAAGATGTAGGGAACAAGCTTTTCCCAATACTGGTTTGGCACATAACAGACAAAACATAATGTGGAGGGATACAGGTTTTCATTGATTGTTTTTTTAAAATATAGTATTCATCCCTATCCTGATCAAAGGAAATCATTCAATCTGTTGAAGAAATTTCTCACAGAATGACAATAACAAAGAATTGGAATGAACTATACCTTTGAACAAAAATATAATCCCAAACAAACAAGCAAAGAATATACCCTCAACCAATAGTCACATTGATAAGTCAAGTCTACACAACAAACCATCCATGAATGAAGGTGATAAGAGCATGGAAGAATTCACATGGTTATGTTGAGGAGATCAGCTACAAAATTTTCACCCTGTATAGTTTCTTTCTTAAGAAATTTTAGATAATTACAGACAAATCTAGAGAGATTGAAAGATTACAGGAGGATACTGTGGTTCTGGGCAGAAGTAGGTAGTAGAAGTGGTAGGAAGTGACTGGAAAAAGACCAAGGAGACAATTCACTAATGTGTTCTCTATGTTCATAAATATGGGAATATTTTTACAGCTCATTAGTTTTAAAGAAATGGGCGTTCTATGTGTAATATATGATTCATTGACTAGGTTAAAAGTGAAACAAGCAGAATGGATTATAAATTTTAACTTGTACTAAATCCTCTGTAAAAACTGCATAAACCAAGGTATGAATGAATAAGATGATTTTTATGTACTAGTATTATTTTAGAATTTAAATTGTTTAAATCAATGTAGATAATTAGAATCAAAAGATCCAGTTAAATCTTTCTTTTAAAATCAAAATCCACTCATTGGGTTTAAAAATAACATAGACTCAAACTGTATACCCTTACAAGAGAAACATTTTAAACAGACTCTCAGTTGCTTTGTGCACAATTCATAGTACCCTAGCCTTTTCATTTTCTTCATTCCTCTTTCAAGGTTCATCAGAATTGATCATTTCACCCGAAAAATTGTTTTGAACGTATTTAGATTTTTCTTCTTCAATTCTATCACCACATCAATTACATGATAAATGCCATGTTTTCTCTGTGTTACTTTCCTTGAAGGCAGAATATCTCTGAGCAAATATAAAATGCTTGCTAATGAACACACATCCAAATAATTAACTAAGTAAATCTAGAAAAGGTTTCTTGTATCATCTACTCATACCTCAGCCTCTAATTTGTAGAGAGATTTGTAAGTACAGAGAGGCTTTAACATTCTTCGCAAAAATAAACTGTTCCCAAAGGTTAGGAAAATCTAAGGAGAAAAAAAGAGCCTAGAGCATTCCAATGAAGCTACTATGATTAATAATTCTAGAGAGAAATGGCATAGATCAGAAAAAATGTGATTGAAGATGTATTTATATCTTTTCATTACATTGCAATAGCTTGGCATTGATATTTAAATTTTGCCTCTTTATTTTAGAGAAACAAAACCAAACCTTTGAAGCAAATGCTTGAAAGCTTCTTTCACTTGCTGGTTCCTTAGGCTGTAGATGAAAGGGTTTAGTAAAGGGGCCACAGAGGTATAGAGCAGAGCTACACCTTTATTGAAGGTAACCATATCCTTTTCTGGTTGTGTATACATAAAGATACAACTCCCGTAAGTAATAGAAACAACAACCATATGTGAGAAACAGGTGGAAAAAGCCTTTGTTCTTTGCTGAACGGAAGGAAATGTTAGGACAGTTGTGATGATGAATGTGTAGGAGAGGACCACTAAAAACAGCGTGATGACAAGTGTCATCACAGATAAGACAAACGCCAACGTTTCTATGAAGTGTGTGTCTGTGCAAGAGATCTGCAGGACAGGGGAAGTGTCACAGAGGAAGTGATCAATCTTTCTGTTTGCACAGAAATCCAGCTGGAGGCCTAAGAGCAAAGGAGGAAAGATGGTTAAGAACCCAATTCCCCAGGAGCTGAGCACGAGCTGGTGGCACACCTTGGTGTTCATGATGATGGGGTAATGCAGGGGTTTGCAGATGGCCACGTAGCGGTCATAGGACATGGCAGCCAGGAGGTAAAACTCTGTGACTCCTAATAGAAAAAAGAAGAACAATTGAGTTGCACAGCCATTGTAGGAGATGGTTTTGTCTCCTGTGAGAATGCTGGTCAAGAAGCGGGGGATGCAGACAGTGGTGAATGAAATCTCTAAGAAGGAGAAATTGCGAAGGAAGAAGTACATGGGCGTCTTGAGGCGGGGGTCCAGCAGGGTGAGCAGGATGATGACAAAGTTCCCCATCAGACTCAGGACGTAATTGATCAAGAGGAACAGGAAAACCACGCTTTGTAGCTGTGGGTCATCTGTCAGTCCCAGCAGGATGAACACAATCTCCTCGGATTTGTTCTTCATTGCTCTCTTATTCAATCATATCTACAGAAAGCACATTCTAGTATTACCTGTAAGAAAAGATATTTCTTTCCCTTGAATCATAATAAGCATCAAAAACTTAACACAGCTCAAATTTCATGAGGGAAATGGTACAAAACATGCAGCTCTATCGAGGTACTCATGCTGAAATATCAGCCAAATAAGGAATTTAGGAAATCGTAATAATTTCATATCTATTGAGAACTATGTATGTTACAGTTTCTACTGTCAAGTTTTATGTACAATTGTGGGAAAAAATGAAATTGCCTTCAGACCAATGGACTACAGCAAGAAAGCCTAATTTAAGAAATTATGACCTCAAAATTATAGTTTAATAGAAGTTCTTATGGAAGATTTCAAGAAAGATTCTAACTAGTATTTGAATTATAGGACATTTCTTTTTTCTATATATTTTTTATTGTAATTAATAGAAGGGTTACATGATATTTGCCAGATAGATGGTGCATTAATTCCCATACATTGATACCCTTTCACATGTCTTGGTCCCCATTTCCCTCCCCCCACCCCCACCCCTCATCTTGTTTTCCCCCGTTCCCTATCCAATTTCAGATAAACAAATACAAATATATCCGAAATATTAGGTAACAAAGTGCGATAGTGTAACAATATGAGATAACCAAGGGACAGCAAAAGTGATGAGAGATAACATAGTACCTTAAGAACAACATTTCTTTTTAAAGGAATTTGTCATCCCTCTTAAATAAATTCCTATTTAGGGTTTTGTTTTAAGTTCAAATAAAATAACAAAAGACATTTTAAAAATGGCAAATATGTCAAATCCCATGTTCTTATTGAAGCTATTAAAATTGTTTAAAATCTCTAATGAATACATTAATCTTTAGGAAACAGAATATGCACAAAAGTAAGGAAATGATGAGAATGAAAAGTTAATGTTCTTTCTGGTATCATAAATAGACCTTATAGGGGAAACTGAACAGTTATATCTTTCTATGTGTCCAGAGTGAGTTACACACAATTTGGTGGGAAACCATGTATAGAGTTCTCTTATCATTGCCAAGAAAACCACAACTATTAAAATTTATTGAGGAACAAGAGTACGTTTGCCCACTAATACTTGTGATAGTAGAAAAGTTCTCATTTGTGTAAACCATCCCAGTAGCAATATTATTAGAAAATGTTTACTGATAAAATATTTAACTAGAATTTCCTTATATCAAACTGGTGATTTGTGTTGCCTCAGTAATCCCATACACACTGTTTGTCCATAACATACCCACACTGTTCACATTATGAGATTAGATGAACATAGACCAAAACAGGTAACCATGTCTACTTTTCTTGGATATTATATATATATATATTAAAATGAAAAGGATTTTTGTTTCAAATTCATATTGCAATTTTCTTATTTGGCAGGAAAGTTTGAAGTGCCATTATTTAGTTGTCCTGTGTGTCCTTTCACCATTGTCTACAAGTCAAAATGTAAAAGGGTAGTAGAAAACACCAACCTGTTAGTAGTATAGGAGCTTTCTTTAATAAACCCCACACCCTAATTTAGGCCATCCTTCTGTATTTCAGTACTTAACTCATCAAGCTGTAGCTCAAGATGATGATCCATTCTTTTCTCCCAAAACTTCATACAACCCTAAAAATATGAGAGATTGAAATACAATCTTTTCTTAAGCTTCTTTATTGTGTGTGATTATGAGATATTATCCAAATGACCACCTCTACATTTTATCACAACTCACCATAAACCTTGCTAACCATGCCATGAAGTACAGCGTGAAAATGATCCACTGGACACAACGGAGCATGTATGCCTCTGTGACTTCATGGAAAGCTTCTAATAAGAACAAAGAATTCTCGGGGTAACACTATTAGAACATCATTTCCCAGTGGATTTTCAAATTGTATGATACAGAAGTGGTTTCCATATCAATAACCACACACACATGAGCTTTTACTTCTTTAAACTATATCCTTCTAGAGTACCCAGTATAGATTGATCTAATATCTGATTGCTCACTACATATCCACACTTACTAGTTCAGGACATCACAATCACATAGTTCAGGGTTTAAAAGTAGAGTATAGGAAGAAGAGTGTAATTAGTTAAGAAGCTTGGTATTGACTAACTGAATATTAACATGTCACAGTAAAGGACCTCAGTTCTTTTCTGGCTATCTGCTTAACAGTATATCCAATCAAACATACATATTAGTTCATGGAAACATTTCAAATTTGGCTACACCTGTTTTTTTTTTTAATTTTATTCTGCTGTGATCCAATATGCAAGAAATAATTTTAGTTTTCCAAATTTGTTAGCCTAACATATAGTTTAGGAAATGTTCCACTTGCTGATTAAAAAAGTCTACTTTGCAGTCCTTGGATTGAACATCCTGGTCTGCATGTGCATCTGATCTATAATGTAATTTAATTTTTTGTCATTTTATTTTTTATATTTTTACTGTGATTAATAGAAGGGTTACATTATATTCACCAGATAGAAGGTGCATAATTTCACAAACATTGATGCCCTTTTTCATGACATGGTCCCCATTTCCCTCCCACTCGCCCTAATTTTAATTTTTTGATAGTACATATATACTTCTATTTATTGTATGCTCTTGATCAGTTGTTCCACTGTTCAGTACACAGTGATATTCTTTTTTATTGCAATCAATAGAAGGGTTACAGTTATATTCACCAGATAGGAGGTGCATTACTTCACAAACATTTATACCCCTTCTCTTGTTTTTGTCCCCATTTCCCTCCCCCTTCCCTCCTCTTGTTTTCCCCCTTCCCTTTCCTATTTCAAAAAAACAAATAAATGTATGCACAATATACCCGATAACAAGGTAAGATACTGTAACAATATGAGAATAAAAAAAGGCACAATAAAAGAGATGAGAAATAATACCACAGTGATATTCTTTGTCATTTCTTTTTTCTTTTTTTTGTCAGTCCTGATGCTTGAAATCTGGGCCTGAACACTGTCCTTGGGCTTTCTCAAGGCTAGAGCTCTACCACTTGAGCCACAGCAGCACTTCCAGATGTATACCACTAGGCCAATCACCTGGCCTTTTCTGTCTCTTCTGCTTTAATTTACACATCATCTTTGTTGGATGCAAATACATATTGCTTTTCAATCATATTTTATCATGTATTTTTATTGTTATTATGAAAGTGATATAGAGCAGTTATAGTTATATAAGTCAGAGAAAGAGCATATTTCATTTTGAACAATATTACACCTTCTTCCCCACTATCATCTCTGTCCAGCAGTTGCATAGCTCATTTTACATAGTGTTTAGTGAGTACCACTGCTGTGTTTGTTCACTCCTATCTACTTTAAATATTTTCTACATTTTCATTTTTCAGCCTGCATGTATCTTTGTAGGTGAGGCAAGTTTCTTTCTTTTTTTCCTTTCTTTTTTTTTTTTCAGTTGAATGCAGTCTCAGGGATTGACCACAGGGCTTGAGCACTGTACTTGGGCTTTCTCAAGGCTAGATCTCTATCACTTGATGCCCAGCACCACTTCTGACTTTTTTCTATGTATGTGGTACCAAGAAATAGAACCCAGGTCGTTGTACATGCTAGGCAAGCACTCTACCACTAGCCCAAACTCCCAGCCTGAGGCAAGTTTCTTATAGGCAGAATTTTTTGAATCACATATTTGAGTCTTTTCAACAAGTGTTTTGGACTCCTAGTCTAATTTTCCAGTGTCCTCTTGCAGCAGGATTTGTTCTTTTACATGCTCTCATCATTTTATTTATTGTTTCTTCCCTCTCTGTTTTCCTCAAGTGTACTAACTTTGTAATGCTGGTATACTGGTTATGAATTTTCATTATTTTACATTTGTTATGAATTATGTTTATTTATCCTTAAATTCTGAAGGATAATCTTACAGAGCACAACACATTTTATTGGTATTTTTTTCGGGACTTAAAAATACATCATTTCATGTTGTTTGTACTTTAGGTTTTTTTTTTATAGAACTCTACTGTTAATCAAATAGTTTTACATTTAAGTATGACTGGGCACTTGTGCTTTGCAGATCTGAAAAAATTTTCTTTTCTCTTCACTTTTGAAAATTTAGTTACAGTATGCAATTATCAGATTAGTTTGTGGTTGGGTACTAAGTGCTTCCTATACCCGAATATCAATCTATTAGTGACTCTTTCAGGGGGAGTCAAAACGATTATTTTAGATGTTTCGGTAACACCGTTACCTAAAGTGTTGTGCAGTCCATCAGCATTAGTATCATCAGGGACCTTGTTAGTCATTCAAATTCTGCTGGGGAAAACTATTTTTTGCAAGCCTGGTTGTCCTCAGGGATTGTGTTAAAATTCCTGTATGGTCAGAGAGGATATCTTGCATTCTTGGTCTCTAATATTTCAAAGAATTCATTCATTTCTTCTATGTGCTTTGCTTTAATATTTTTGTTTCTTAGTTATTCTCATGTCTAAAAGGAACGTATGTCTAAACAAAAGCATCTTTACTTTTGAGAACTCTTTATTTAGCTCTTTTATCCATTTATTAATTGGGCTGTTGATTCTTTGAGGGTTTAGTTTCTCAAGCACTTTGTGTTTTCTAGATATTGGGCCTTGCTCTGATGGATAGCTGGCAAAGAACTTCTCTCATTCTGCAAATTATCTTTTTAGCTTGTTATCTGTGACCTTTGCCATGAACACTTTTTTCTTAGTTTGATGAAATCCCCTATGTCCATTTTTATTTGACTTGCTATGGTTCTGAAAAAGGTCCAGAAAGTTCTCACCTGTGCTGAGGAACAGACATGAAGAAATACTAACATCTCTGGCCACAAAGGAACTTCTAATTCTAATAATACTGAGATTTCATTTTACTCCCATTAGCATGGCCATCATCAAGAATACAACCAATAACAAATGCTGGTGCAGATATAGGCAAAAAGGAACTCTCATGCACTGTTGATGAGAATTAAACCAGTATAACCACTCTGGAAAGCAGTATGGAGGCTCCTCATGAACTAAATGTAGAGTTATTCTATGAACCAGTAATTTCTCTCTTGGGAACTTAACCAAAAGATTACAAACTACACTATCGTAAGGCCACTAGTACAACTATGTTCATTGAAGTACTATTCACCATAGTTAAGGTATGAAATCAGCCACGATGCCCCTAAATGAACAAAGGACCAAAAATGTATACATGCACAGTGAAAAGCAAATTGAGGTCAAAATATATGAAAATTACTCAGTAGTGTCAGAAAGCTATGTGTGTTTGGAGAATAAGTATAATGAATGGTTTAAAAAAGGATTTGAGACAGCTTTATATATTAATTCAGATACTTTTTTCAGTTGAGTTGAAATAATTATATGTCTATTTGGATATACAATGATATTCAGTATAAGGGCAGATTGTGCAATAGTCAAATCAGGTCATATAGTTGACCATAAACCCATACATTAATTGTTTCTTTATGCTGTTACAAGTTATTACTTTTAGTCATTCTGAGTCAAGACACTTGGGATACGGTCAATATAATTATCTTCAACAGGTACCCCAGGTTTTTTTTTTCAAGTAAATAGTTCCCACTTGGCAATTCTAACTAGAGAAGGTATTGAAAGTGCATCCAAGATGGAATCTCG
This sequence comes from Megascapheus bottae, assembly GCF_031878675.1. Classification (NCBI taxonomy): domain Eukaryota; kingdom Metazoa; phylum Chordata; class Mammalia; order Rodentia; family Geomyidae; genus Megascapheus; species Megascapheus bottae. Next base: position 51,969,539 of record NC_143510.1, on the reverse strand, counting down.
ATGTTTACCAATTTTATTTAAGAAAAAGCATTCTTAGAAATTATATTAAACCTAGACTATCCTAGAATCAGGGGTATTATTAATGACAATATGAAGAGACCCCTTTCTAGATTTCCCCCTAAAATATAGAGACCTTCTTTGAGACCCCTCTTCCATCCTCTACAAGGCATTTCCTGTCCTCATGATGAACGAGTACGTGACATGCCAAACATTAATCTGAGGGGCGTAAATTTCTGATAACAGAACTCAGAGAACAAAGGCAAGAAACCAAGTGGACTGCCCAATCAGAAACAAGCATACATGCAGCTCCCTGCTTCCTGCCACAGTTGCTAACCCCTCCTTTTGCCCACCAGGACAGTGCCCACCAGAACCAAGTAAAAAAAAGATAGGCTAATTTAAATGACTCCCCAAAACGTGTTACAACTTGACTGATCACCTGTGGGTGACGCGCCATGATTGTACAATTTTGTGTAAATGTCACCATTTTATTGGCCTTTTGCATGCTGTCAGCTTGTGTCTTATGGTCAATTTACTATAAAAACCCTGCGAACAAAAGAGTAGGGGCTCTCAACTCTGACCTGCTGCGTAGGTGACGGTTGTGAGTGAGGCTCAAGCTTGCAATAAAAGACTCTCATGCACTTACATGGGATCCAGCTCCTCGGTGGTCTTTGGGGACCCCAAATCTGGACATTAAAAAATACTTTAAACTATCCATAAACTTTGAACCTTAGTATATAAAGATGACGAACTTGTAGATTATACGTAAACAAATGCAGCATATTTGAAGAAAGGAATTTGAGATTTAATTAAACCTATTACAAAGATGGCAATAGTATTGTGAAATTGGGTTCCTTTCGTGATTCCCATCTCCATATACAAACCATGAATGGTTTTAAAAGAAGTTGCTTATGCTCATCTCATAAATCTTTTCATAAAAAGAGAAATTACCTAAATGTGTAGTTACCAAAGAATTCGATTAAGCAGCCCAAACAAGTTGGTCTGGTTATGGAGCAAGATGAAGTAATTTTAGGTATTTTTGTAAATATTTTCTTTTTTTTTGCTTTTTTTAATTGTAATTAGTAAAAGGGTTACATGATATTTGCCAGATAGATGGTGCATTAATTCACATACATTGATACCCTTTCACATGTCTTGGTACCCATTACCCCCCCCACACCCCCCACCCGTCTTGGTTTTCCCCCCTTCCCTATCAAATTTCAAATAACTAAATACAAATAAATTCAATACATCAGATAACAAAGTGAGATACTATACCAATATGAGATACCCAAGGGACAGCAAAGGAGATGAGAGACAACATAGTACATTAAGGACAACAATCATTCATTATATGGCTTTTGTTTCAATATCCTGGAGGTCCTTTCAATTAGCTTCACATTATATGGCCTTATGTATCAAGATTGTGCTCTGTTGCAGATCTCTGCTAGTAGAGCCCAAGGTTTCTACTGATTATGACGAATGAGGGAGACCATTGAGCCTAAGTTCCTTTGAGTCTGGTTTACTTCACTTAATATGATTTTTTCTAATCTCTTTCTGGCTTTGTAGGGAAATGAGGTATAACTCAGTTTCTAACTATTCATTTTTTAATTTTATTCATTTGTTTTAAGTGCCCCTTAACTATCTAATGAGCCCACAGAGAAGCCCTTTGATGTCATGTTTTGTATCCCAACCTCCCATGTTCACTTCTTCCAGGCCATCTCCATTTTCCTCAGCATTGAAATTTCCTCAGGTCTTGGTTTACTATAATAAACCTTATGGGTTTCTGATCTTCCTGTCAAAAGCCAATCAGGGGAATATTATTATTTCCTTTTATTAGGCATTATAAAGATTATCCACAACATTAACCATGGCGATATGAAATTACAATAAGATTGAAATATAACCATTCATTTTAATGGTTGAAAAATTGTCATACAAATAGTTGATAAGGATGCAAAACCACTGAACTGTCATATGCTGCATGTGAGAATGTAAACTTATGTCACCATTAGAAATAAATGTGACATTTTCATTAAAAGTTAAATATATCTGTGATAACATGAAGCTGTGGGGATATGGAAACAAGAGCTATAGAATGTGTGATTGCTCCTTTTAATATACTATGTTATTCTCATCTCTTTTGTTGTCTTTTGGTTATTCTCACATTGTTACAGTATCTTACCTTATAATCTGGTATACTGTATATATGTTTATTTGTTTATTTGAAATAGGAAAGGGAAGGGGGAAAACAAGATGAGGGAAGGGATTGGAGGAGGGAAATGTGGACAAAATCATGAGAATGGGTATTGTTGTGTATGAAGTAATGCACCTTCTATATGGCAAATATAACTGTAATTCCTCTATTAACTGCAGTAAAATGAAGCTGTCGTATGTCTGGGTGTACTATCCAGAAAAAAATGATAGCATATATTTCCATAAAAATCTATGGTCATATGCATAGCAGCCTTAGTTATAGTCGTCAATATTGGTACTCACAACTCTCATAGGTGAATGTATAAATGAGATTTAGTAGCAGTGGAATATCAAATAAGGCAAACAATAAGAACTAATTTATCCATAAAGAGAATAGCACAAATGAAGCGATGAGATTGGATGGAAGAAACCTAATTTGAAAATATACTGTATATTTCAATCAGGTAATAGTCTAGAAAACGGAAGAATCTGTAAGGTAATAAAGAAAATACACCATTCCTTAGGAGCATGAGAGAGATGGCAAGCAGGAATTTTAAGGCAGTGTGAAGAAGCTTTTGGGGGGGGGGGGCATGGGGCTTGAACTTTGGCCTGGGCACTGTCCCAGAGCTCTTCAGCTCAAGGCCCCCACCCTACCCTTGAGCCATAGCCCCATTTCCCATTTTCTAGTGATTAATTGGAGTTAAGAGTCTCTCAGCTTTGTTTTGTCTGGGCTGGCTTTGAACCTTGATCCTCAGATCTCAGTCTCTTGAGTAGCTAGGATTACAGGCGTGAGCCACCACATCCAGCAAAGGAAGCTTTTGTAATGATGATGTACTTATTATTTTAAATGGAGTGATGGCTCAATATTATATAATCCTTAGAAAGTATGAAGCATTTTATACCTGTTAAAGCTCCCCATGTTGTATACCTTAGACATATTCACTTTACCATATAGTACACTTCAGTAAAACTTTTAAAATGTGTATATGACCCCAAATGAATGATCATAAAATACAAGTATTGTGTAGCAGTATAAGTATTCTATTCATATGACCTGATTATTTTCTAAAATTTTGCTATTAGCAAAAACCAAGTGTTATTCCATAAAAATATAGTATTAATCAATAGATGATATAAATTTTATTTCTCAAAGCAAATGTTTTCCATTCCAGGTTCTTTTTGATCTAGGAAATTTACATTGAAGAGTTTGTCCTGGATCAAAAACTCATTCTCCCCTGCTTTGGCAGCTTCCAGTTAGTGAACAAACGTTGTTTGTGTGGGTATTTTTCCCTTTAGGTTGTCAGTCTGTGAATGGTAGAACCTCAGCATTCCTCTCTTCCTCCCAAATGCTACCCTATGTATTTGGGCTCCTATAACCTTTTCTACTTCCACTGACATGATCTTGTACATGCAGATACAGTTTTATCATAAAGACCATTTACAGCAGAGTTGTACCATTTTAGTCATTTTAAGAGTAAACCATTACAGTAATTACAAAAATTTTAAGAATGTTCAGAAATGATGAAGCCAAAAAGACAAAAAATTTGCCAAGAGTTTCAAATCCTCATGATGCCCTCATGGGTGAGAGAGGATCTTTAACTTTTAAATACTTGAAACACAAATTCTTGTGGTGACTGGATTTTGGTTTCTTGATGCTGTAAGAAAAAATGGTTTACAAAATCACAGACTCTCTAATACTTAGTGTCTCTCTGATAGATATGCTAATACTCAAACTATTGCATGGACATTTTTGTTTCTACTTTTTGTAAAGGCAATACTCTGAAGTCTATGAAATTATAAGCATTTTATTTCCAGATTTCTGTATCGTGCCAATGTCTATAAACATTACAAATTCTTAGCTCTCCATTGGTTAAGCCAATGAATGGATGAATGAACAAATGAGAATATGTTCGCTCTCTGACTCTAAGGCTTGCTAACTGAAAAGAGTTTGTTGAGAAGGACTTGCTATGTCTTGTTCTCCAGGAGATATTATGGATCTTGAGTTTTCAGTTGTTTGAAATCTTCAAAATACATTTCCTATGTTTGTTGCTCTTTATTCCAATTCTTACCTCTATCAGTCTATCCACCGGGCCTTGTGAAACTATGCTTTTTCACAAGGTAAAAAAGGCATCTGAGGGACCATGCATGGATTTCTTGGACTTAAGCCTTCATACTTGCCGAATATCTTGTGTATTGGATGTCACCTGAACAATATACACTGTGTATTTTCTCTTTCCAAACATGTTCGCAACATTGGCACCACTCCTGAGCAGAGCTGTTGTTAAAAGCAGTGCTTTGTAGCTTCTGAGAGCACAGTTTTAATTATTTTCAAAGCACCTGCCTTAATTGTATGTTGGCAGAATACTATATGACTCTTTTATTTGTTCTCTAAGCGAGAAAGGAAAACCGGGAGGCCAGTTTTCTGAGTCATGTTTTTAGAGTCAGTGAAATGACTTTGTAAAAAATTAGAAGTGATAACTTATGGGGAAGCTATGATTCTAGAGAAATCTTCATAATCAGGCTGGTGTTTGACAACTACTCACTTTATGGCTAAGACTGCTGGAAGTCATTCTCTCAGAAATGATTAAAATTCACTGCCATTTTTCCCTTTTTTATTTTTTGCACCTAATCTCCAACCTTTCCAATATTTAGAATTAGTTTTTTGCCATTCTAACAGTGTATTCAGACTTTGCCTGTCCCTGTTACTCCAAAGGCAGTTGAGCCTGTTGTATTTAAAAGCAAGTAGACTTGTAAATTAATTTTCAGATGATGTGGGCCATTAAAAGGAAAAAAACAGAGTAAAGTTTTTCACTCACCAGGTATCCTTTTTCTTTTTTCAGAAAATTCTTTAAGCCAGATATGGCATATCTGTCATCATAATACATCAGAATTTTCATTTCTCTCCATGAGATTTCAAGATTCATCATAAGTGATATTTCTTCTTGAAAGAACACTTTCATCTTGAAAAGTTCTCAGATTTTTCTACTGCTTTTTTTAAATCACAACCTCAATTACATAATGTTATCTATTTTTGTACTGGTGACACTTCAAGCAATGCAGACACTTCAGAGCAAATGTAAAAGGCTTAGAAATAAACACATGTCAAACTGATCAGATACACATGTCTAGGAAAGTTCACTTGTATAATGCATTTTCTATGTAAGTATCACATTGGGGCAAAAGTTTTGTAGGGCAAGATAGACTTGAATATTTTTTTTCACAGGAAATTATTTGTTCCTAAGGGTTAGGACAACTTACTGAAAAGGAAGAGGAAAAAATTCATGTCATTGAAGCTAATATGAATATATACACTGGAGGAAACAGCAGAAATTCATAGATTAGAATAAACATAATGTAATTTATTTGCAAGAGATTATTGTTGATATCTACAATTCACCTTTTTATTTTGAGAGCCAAACCTTTGAAGCAAATGCTTGAAAGCTTCTTTTACTTGCTGGTTCCTTAGGCTGTAGATGAAAGGGTTTAGTAAAGGGGCCACAGAGGTATAGAGCAGAGCTACACCTTTATTGAAGGTAACCATATCCTTTTCTGAGGGTTGTGTATACATAAAGAAGCAACTCCCATAAGTAATAGAAACAACAACCATATGTGAGAAACAGGTGGAAAAAGCCTTTGTTCTTTGCTGAACGGAAGGAAATGTTAGGACAGTTGTGATGATGAATGTGTAGGAGAGGACCACTAAAAACAGCGTGATGACAAGTGTCATCACAGATAAGACAAACGCCAACGTTTCTATGAAGTGTGTGTCTGTGCAAGAGATCTGCAGGACAGGGGAAGTGTCACAGAGGAAGTGATCAATCTTTCTGTTTGCACAGAAATCCAGCTGGAGGCCTAAGAGCAAAGGAGGAAAGATGGTTAAGAACCCAATTCCCCAGGAGCTGAGCACGAGCTGGTGGCACACCTTGGTGTTCATGATGACGGGGTAATGCAGGGGTTTGCAGATGGCCACGTAGCGGTCATAGGACATGGCAGCCAGGAGGTAAAACTCTGTAATTCCTAGTAGAAAGAAAAAGAACAATTGGGAAACACAACAATTGTAGGAGATGGTTTTGTCTCCTGTGAGAATGCTGGTCAAGAAGCGGGGGATGCCGACGGTGGTGAATGAAATCTCTAAGAAGGAGAAATTGCGAAGGAAGAAGTACATGGGCGTCTTGAGGCGGGGGCCCAGCAGGGTGAGCAGGATGACGACAAAGTTCCCCATCAGACTCAGGACGTAATTGATCAAGAGGAACAAGAAAACCACAATTTGTAGCTGTGGGTCATCTGTCAGTCCCAGCAAGATGAACACAATCTCCTCTGATTTGTTCTTCATTGCTCTTTTGTCATATCAAGTCTACAGAAAATAAAAATGATTATCACATGTAAGGAAAGATTTTTCTTCTCTTTCATTCATATACAATGTGTCACATTGTGAAAGTCACCAGTGCATAAATACTTTTGCAACTCACCTTAGAATTCTTGGTGAGGGACATATCTTCTGTTTTATCTGTGTATTTTTAAGAATGTGGAACTTCTTCACTTGTTCACAACTGCACAGTTCTTATCGACTTATAGAGAGTATAGTAGTCACTTGAAATGCAGAACCTCAATTTGTTTACTGTTAGTGTGTGATTCATCTTTCTACTATCTTGTCTTTATAGGTTGTTAGGATGTCATCCTAAAGGATATTATTTATGAGGGAAAATCTCCAAAAGAAATAATGCATGAGTGCTTAAAGTGAGTTTTTGCCTGGGTGAGTGTAATGATGAACTTAGAAATTCACTGAGAAGCTGAAAGGAAACGTAACTCAAACATGACTCTCACACCTGCTATGAAAAACAGTATGTCTTTTGTATGGTTTTTCTTTACTGTCTTTGTCTCACATTATGTCTGAATGGGAAAACAACAACTCTGAAAAAGAAAGTAGTATTTAAGAGAATGTTAGAAAAATTATGTTTTTTTATCATTATGTAAATCTCATTCATACATTTTAGGCAATTATATCAATAAGAAAAATACTTCCTTTACTCTTATATTTTGATTGAAAATTAAATACTGCTATTAAAAACATTAAAGACCTATCTATGCAATGCATATTGATTTCATGTGTTTAATCAGAAGACTCACAATCTTGGAAAACACACACATTTCCTCATTATTTGCAAGTGGTTTGAAGCATATAATTTCTTAGTTAATTTTAGAAGTTATGAAGTACAAAGTAAACAAGACATGGAAAACTATCTATATATGGGACTTAACAAACAAACAAAACCCCAAAGCTATCCCATGCCAATAAATCAGGTTTTATTCACTTGTACAATTTAATTCAATGAATCATCATGGCATAATTGATTCTTGAGAGATCTTGTTTTATAGATAGTGATACTGGTTTTCACATAATTTTGAAATAAGGCGGTTACTTGCTTTTCTTGGAGGAGTCCCAGGACCTGGTCTCTGATGACACTTATCCCAGATGCTACTTTTTTCCTCATATAATTTCATTGTGGAAATTTCATAATGTCAACACAGATTAATATTTTACCTCTGATTATAGTTTTGAAAATAGATGTGGTTTTGGCAGTATGACACAGTGAAGTGTTATAAAAACAGAGAAATGTACACATGGTTTGGAATATGTTAATACATGAGAAATAAACAGTGAAGAGACAGGAAAACTCCTTCAGAGCTTAAAGAAAAAATACTGAATAAAATGTTAAATTATTGAAGATAATTTTGTAAGTATCTAAGTAAAGAAGAAAGGAGTGGAACATTTTTAAAACAGAATGCACTTCTATGACTAATATATGGAATTGATTTACTTGCTAACCCATATGGACATGAACATACATAAAGTCAGGTTAATTTGGAGACACAGAAGTTGAGGGTTTGTGATAAGCTTTAAACTCAGTGGGTGGTAGGGCTGCACTTGGGACAAATTGTAAAAAGTGAAGATAGCCCTATCAGAACATTGATGTTGGCATATCCCACCAACAAGAATTGAATAGATAACAATAATCCTGAATTTACTCACCGTTGTCAATATTAAAATCAATGTTATTTTCAAGTTTTGTGCATATTATATAGGGAAAAGTGAAATATAAAACAAAAAAGTGGCTTACATTTTTAACTGTGAGTCACATTAAGAAAAGCTAACTTCTGGGGGAAAATGGAAGGACTGACATTGTCAAAATATGTTGCACTTCTAATCTTACTTGGTGAATTGAAACGACTTAGTACAACTTCTTCATAAAAAATAATAATTGAAAAAAAGATCAATGGTGACTCATGCTTGTAATTCTAGCTACTGAATTATGACTGAAACCTGAAGACTGTGATTTGAAGGTAATCTGGGTAGAAAAAATACTTGAAACTCAACCTCCTGTTAACCTGAAAAAAGCTGGGCTGAAGGCCTGGCTCCAACAGTAGAGTGCAATCAAAGCAAGCAAGCTGAGCAAGTGTGAGACTGAGTTTGAGCCTAGTACTGGCCAGAGCTAAAACCAAACAGACATATAAACAAACAAGATAAAGACGGATGAGTTTCAGGAATCGTAATTTTTTTCATATCGTAGTTTTAAAATTAGATAGTTTCATAGAAGTTCTCAGTTTCTATACAGAACTTCAATAGAATGCAAATCCTATAATATCTCTTGAATGCTGCCTCTCAAGAGAAATTCCTATTTAGATATTTTCATCATCGCAACAAAATACTCTTGCTTTGCAATGGAAAAGATGCATGGTCTACTTTTTTGTACTGAGGATATTAATGAAGTTGCTTCTAACCTCTAATGAATAAATGACTTTTCAGAAAATAGAATACAGTAAGTATATAGTGATCAAAATTTATTGAAAAATTTATATTCTCTGTAGTGTTAACACAGGAATTTAGACAAGAAACCAGGCATTTAACTCTTTGATATGTCCTAAACAGAGATGAGATAAGATAGTCGATTTGGATGAAGTAGTAGATGATAAAGAAACAAAGTGACTTGAACAAGATTTCGAGAGAAGCCATATTTAGAGTTTACCTATTTAATCACTACTGATGAAACCATAAATTATTGAAAAATGGCATCCGAATACCGTAAAACAGCCCAGAGTTTTGTAACATATTCAGATAATTGTGAGAATAAAAATGCGCTCATTAGTATAAATCATCTCAGTAGCAACATAGTTATAGAATACTTAATGATATAGTATCTACCTAGAATTTCCTCATACCAAATAGGTGGTTTGTTTTGACTTAGTAATCACATATATCTTCATGCCCATCACATACATTCTCACATTATGAGATCAGGTGAACACAGACTAATACACATAACTATATTTAGATTTTTTGATAGTATGAGCATCATATAAAAATGAAAAGGCTTTTCAGTTTAAATTAATTACTTTTTCTTATTTGGTAGAAAAATTTAAAGTATCATTACACAATTGTTATATGTGTAATCTTTTACCATTATCTATATAAGTTGAAGTGTAAAATGTATAGAAAAACACTGATCCTGTAGCAGTATAGGAGCTTTCTTTAATAATCTTCATACACAGATTTAGGAGATCCTTCTGTATTTCAATACTTAACTCATCAAGCTGAAGACAAGGGAGCACTGATAATCCATTCTCCCTCTGCCCCAAAACTTCACTCTACCCTAAAAGTATATGAGTGATCTACATTCTGTCTATTGTGATTCATTTGTTGCATCTTGTTATGAATGTCTAGTAGTTTTCCTCTTTTTGACATTTTACTACAATTGATTGTAAATTTTGCTCAGCTGGACAAATAGTGCAAGCACCTGTGGACACAATGGAGCATGTATACCTACCTCCGTGTCTTGATGGAAAGCATCTAATAAGAACAAAGAATTCTCCCGGTAACACTCTTGGAACATAATTTCCTAAGGGATTGCCAAATTGTACACTACAGAGGTGGTTTCTATACCAGTACCACACACACACACATGCACGCACACACACACACACACACACACACAGTTTCTTTTTCTTTTAACTACATCTTTCCAGACTACCCAGCATTGCTTGATCTTATATTTGATCCCTTACTTCACAGCTATCTTTTGAAATCACAGTTTCATAGTTGAGGGTTTAAAAACACACCAATATAAGATGGAAATTGCTAGACTCATATAGGCCAAGGATTCTATGTTAATATGTTATAGTACAAAGATCTCAGTTCTTTTCTTTGTTTATTTGCTTTACAATATATCCTGTCAAGCCCACACATAAATTTATGGAGGCATTTCAGATTTGTTTATAGCTACATAGTCCTCCTTTTTTTGGTGGGTCATGGGGCTGGAACTCAGCTTAGGTGTTGTCCCTGAGCTCTTCAGCTCAAGGCTACTGCCATACTCTTGAGCCAAGCCCCACTTCCTGTTTTCTGAAGATTAATTAGAGATAAGACTCTCATGGACTTTAGTGCTTAGGATGGCTTTGAACCTTGATCCTCAGATTTCAGCCTCCTGAGTAGCTAGGATTCCAGCTGTGAGCCATTGTGCCCAGCTAGTCCTCTTTTGAAGATAATACAATTTATCCAATCACTCTCATATGTTAGCTCACCTATTCTTTCCAGTTTTCATAATTAAAAGCAGCCTACCAGTGAATATAATCATAAGTACTTATCATTATAATGTATCCATACAAAGCATAAATTTCATAATTTTGAAGTTCACAATCCTAAGACTTTTGAATATGTTCCTAAAGTTGGAAATAGTGAATCAAAATGGTTTTTGTTAGCTAATTTTTTTCTTGTGAGTGTTCTATCATGTTTTAAATATATTAGGATTCCTGTTTCTCAATAGTCTAATGGGATACTGAAATTTACATATTCACTCTGTATTTTATATATTAACAGGACATTTAATAATCTAGATCGCATTGTAATTGCCATTGCATATTTTAAAACATTGGATTTACACTTGCGTATTTACTTTCACTAGTATGTATTACTGATGCAGAATAATGGGTTTCATACGACATTTGCTCATTTTCTGATTGGATTACTTGTTCTCTAGATGTTCCAAAAGTATATGAAAGCACAGAAAAACCCAAATAGCCATAACAAAATTGAGTCAAGAGAGCAACACTAAAAGTTTCATAATATCTATCTCAAAATTATACTACAGAGATAAAGCAATTCTATGAAGCATTAGAATGCAGATTATGAAGTTAGCAAATATATCACGCCCATCTGATTGTTGAAATGTGTTTAAACATCCATTGGCTCCCTTATCAAATATTAGGTGACTAGTAGGTCGGTGGGTTCTTTTCTGGGTTATCTATCCTATCCTATTGTTTTCATGCTTATTATTTTTATTTTGTCAGTCCTAGGGCTTGAACTCAGAGCCTGGGCACTGTCCTTGGGCTTTCTCAAAGCTAGAACCCTACCACCTGAGCCATGTATGCAGTACCAAGGAATCAAATCCGTGTCTTCATGCATGCTAGCCAAACACTCTACCACTAGACCAAACTTCTGGTCCTCTTCATGCCTATTCTTGTGCCACTACCAAGCTATTTTTTTTTTGCTACAGTTTTGTAATGGAGTTGAAATTTGATATTGATATTCCTTCAGAACTGTTCTGTGAAGTATTTCATAAGATGACTTCATATTTTATTTAATACTTTCTTGTAGCCAAATGATGGTTGAAGTTTTTGTGAAGACTAGAGATGAAGAGCTGTTCTGCTCCTGGCTACTCTGGATTATGTGATGTCAACACGAGTTATCAGTGATGTTAGCTTTTCTCTCTTGGTTAAGAGTATGCTTTCCAAGTTTCTCTGCTTTAGAATTAATTTACTAAATCTCATCAGCACTTGAGGAGGAAATCTATCTTCATTTTCTGGAGTAAAGGATGACGGCACAAAATATCCAGTACACTTTTGTAATTATAATTACTATCCTTATGCTGCAATAATTTCACATGTTTTTTGTCAAAGTGACTAATGGATATTTGGTATATACTTTAGATAATAAGAAAATATTCTTGCTCCTTTGTTCATTGTTGTCCACAACTAGTTTCTTTCACATTGAGTCTGTGTGATTTTGCAACTACCATCTTGTTTTCTGTTGAGTAATATTTCTATCATTATAGTATACTCATGATTCATTCTGATATTTACTTCCTCTAAGACCTAGAATCATTTTTCCCCAAAGACCCTTCATTCTATTTCGAATGCTATTTAGAAAATGATTACCACCACTAGTGGCACTTTCTGGTTGGATTCTGAATTGCTTTGGAATCAGTCTCATCCTGATTTTGATGGTCTTTTTGCATTTTCTTTATTTTTCTGGTCAAAACAAAATGCTTTTCTCAGCTTGTATTTTGTCCTGTCCCAGGCACAGAATCACACTTTCTATTAAAAATTCTGGTGCTCATCTATCTGGCAAATATCATGTAACCCTTCTATTAATTACAATAAAAAATATATGAAAAAAATTCTGGTGCTTCTCTTGGAGATATATATTCAGACACATTGGTTACTGAGCGAATGCACTGGTACAGATAGTGCTACTTCTAACATTTCAACTGAAATTCCTAGGGAGCATACAAACACAGACATGCCTTTATTTTATTTATTTATTTTTATTTTTTTATTGTAATTAGTAAAAGGGTTACATGATATTTGCCAGATAGAAGGTGCATTAATTCACATACATTGATACCCTTTCACATATCTTGGTACCCATTTCCCTCCCCCCCACACCCCCCACCCATCTTGGATTTCCCCCTTTCCCTATCAAATTTCAAATATCCAAATACAAATAAATTCAATATATCAGATAACAAAGTGAGATACTATACCAATATGAGATAACCAAGGGACAGCAAAGGAGATGAGAGACAACATAGTACATTAAGGACAACAATCATTCATTATATGGCTTTTGTTTCAATATCCTGGAGGTCCTTTCAATTAGCTTCACATTATATGGCCTTATGTATCAAGATTTTGCTCTATTGCAGATCTCTGCTAGTAGAGCCCAAGGTTTCTACTGATTATGACGAATGAGGGAAACCATTGAGCCTCAGTTCCTTTGAGTCTCATGCCTTTATTTTAATCATTGCTCTTTTTAGTAATTGACATTATATTTTTTTATTTCACGACTACATGTTCCTCAACTGTGTGCAGCTGGGTGCTGACTTCGGACATAGTGTGTGTGATGGTACAGAGACATACACAAGCCTTGTGTGCCAGTGAGGTATGAACTTCAGTGCTGTGGGTTGTCATTGGCATCTGGCGCTGGGATATTTAGGCAGCCTTTCTGTGCCAGATGGACTAGATCCCCCATTCTGTGAGTGAGGGAGCTCACAAGGTAAAGCACAGATGGGCTTTGGGGGTTGGTGAGGTACAGACCCCTGGCCCTATGAATGAGGGTATTCCAGGTAAGGATGCCCGGGCTGGCTTTAGAGGAGGTCTGATCTGAGTGCAATCCTCAGCGCTGTGGGTAGTGCCTTCTCAGGTTAGGAGTGCACACACAGGCTTTTGAATCCAGTTGGATGCAGATATTCCCCATTCTAGTGCTTTTGGAGGCTCACCTGCTCAGGGGTAAAAGGTCAAGTGTGGGTGGGTGCTATCCTCCTTGTGCTGTGGGTGGCCCTCAGGTCTCTTTCATGGATGCACAGATGGACAGGCTATGTGTAGGACTGCTCCATCCCCCCACCCTGGGGTGGGCTTGGCTGGCAGTTTCATCCCAGACCTGTAGGGCCTTAAGTCCTCATGCAAGAGTCTGGGCTATGACTGATGTGGGCTCTGAATGGGAGCGCCAGGCTTTGTCCTTTGTCCTTGGTTCAAGCATGCCCAGTGTTGGTAAGAGGCTCAATCCTCTCTTGCCTAGTATGAGCTGGGACTAATGTCTTCTCTGAGTGCCCATTACCAAACTCTGTTTCCTGATTCAAACTCCCCCAAGTGCAAATTCTTGACGCCATGTGAAGGAATTTAAATCCTCGCATTGCTGGTGCAGGCTAAGATCTATGTAGGTTCTGGGTTATGAGCTCAGAATTTTGTCCCTAGTTTTTGGTCCCTCTGCCAACCTTCCTATGCCCCGGGCTTGCTTCTGAGTTGGAGGTTGAGTTCCTCCCCAGCTCTTCTCTGTGGCACCCTGGGGGATGGAGGAGCTCATGATTCTTGGTGTTTGGTGTTTGCACAACCTTCCTCCTTGGTTTCACCTTTGAAGTTGTGTCTCTATTGCACTGTGGTGGTGCTTTATAGGTAGACTGCTGCAAGCGGAAATCTGAGTTGGGCAATGATCACTATTGAGCAGAGTCATGGTTGAGAATATGCATCTATCTGATGGCTGCTCCATTTGCCAGGTTTTCCAAAGCAGAATATGGTTTTGTTCTGAGTGGGGCTCTTCACTGAGCAAATGACCACATCAAGGTACAATCTGCATACACCTATGGTCTATGGCCTGGCAGGCTGGGATGGGGCCTGGTTTTGCGGACTTGCTGTTATGTCGAATTTTCTCCTCTATCGGAATCATGAGTTTGATGTTTCTTAATTGGTGCTAGGCTCTGACAATATATGACTTCCTTTGGCATCAACAGTGGAGCTGGATTTTCAAGTTGGAGTTTTGTATTTCTCATTGCCCTGTCTCTGGTCTGCCATCTTGAATCAATCCTATCAATTATAGATAGGATTGTGTGCTTATGTTGCAGCAGATCTAAAATTTGACTCACTGTTTTGAAAAGAACAAACCTTTTGAAGCACATACTTAAAAGCTTCTTTTACCTGTTGGTTTCTTAGAGTGTAAATAAATGGATTCAGTAAAGGGGCCACAGAGATATATAGCAGAGCTACGCCTTTTGTGAAAGTCACCCTTTCCTTTGCTTTAGTTTTTATATAGATAAAGATACAACTCCCATAAGTAATAGAGACAACAACCATATGTGAAGAACAGGTGGAAAAGGCCTTTTTCCTTTGTTGGGCAGAAGGGAATTTGAGAATGGTTCTGATGATGAATGTGTAAGAGAGAATCACAAAAAACAAAGTAATGAAAAGTGTCGTCAAACAAAAACCAAAAGCCAACAGTTCTAACAACTGTGTATCTGTGCAAGACAGCTGCAGGACAGGAGAGGCATCACAGAAAAAGTGATCAATCTTTGTGGACCCACAGAAATCCAGTTGGACTCCAAAGATGATAGGTGGAATGATGTTTATGAAGCCAATACCCCAGGAACCTAGCACAAGCTGGTGACACCCCCTGGCATTCATGATGACGGGGTAATGCAGGGGTTTGCAGATGGCCACGTAGCGGTCATAGGACATGGCCGCCAGGAGGTAAAACTGGATAACTCCTACTAGAAAAAATAAGAAGAGTTGAGCTGCACAACCACAGTAGGAAATTCTTTTGTCTCCAGTGAGAATGCTGGTCAAGAAGCGTGGGATGCAGATTGTTGTAAAACAAATCTCTAAGAAGGAGAAATTGCGAAGGAAGAAGTACATGGGTGTCTTGAGGCGGGGGTCCAGCAGGGTGAGCAGGATGATGACAAAGTTCCCCATCAGACTCAGGATGTAATTGATCAAGAGGAACAGGAAAACCACGATTTGTAGCTGTGGGTCATCTGTCAGTCCCAGCAAGATGAACACTATCTCATGTGATTTATTCTTCATTTCTTTTGTTTTGTCAAATCTGCAGAAAATAAAAACAGGTATTTACTCAGAAAAATTTCTTCCCTTTGTGACCCACAATGTGCCACTTTCAGAAACTCACCAAGCAGGAATGTTTTCACAAATCATCTTAGAGCTCATCACAATGGATGTAGCCTCCACTCTATCAGTACATTTATAAGATTTTTCACTAGTCTAAAATTAAGTCTTACTTGGCAATATAGAAGCATGCTAGTCTTTTGAAATCCAGGTATTTGATTGCATTAGTATATAACATGTTTTGCACACTATATAGGCTCTTTATGTATTTAATATTTTTAAATTTGCTTCTTTAATTGATTTCTAAAGTATATTGCCAGTTGAGTGGTAGAATGGTTACCGGAATGGCATCAGTTGCAGTAGTCATAATGACTGCCAATTTCAGGAATCTTTTAAGAAGAAAAAATGGAGGGGCTGGGAGTTTGGCCTAGTGGTTAAAGTGCTTGCCTAGCATGCATGAAAATCCGGGTTCGATTCCTTGGTACCACATACATAGCAAAAAGCCGGAAGTGGTGCTGAGGCTCAAGTGGTAGAGCTCTAGCCTTGAGAAAGTCCAAGGACAGTGCTCAGGCCCTGAGCTCAAGCCCAGGACAGGCAAAAAAAAAAGAAGAAGAAAAAATGGCAAATAAAAAAAGACTTGAAGCTACTTAAATGAGTATTCCCTAGGGTAAGAACAGTAATAGTAACTGAAGTTGTTCTTAGAAAATAATTGGAAAGGAAAAAGAAAATATAATTGTTAAGGATGGCTGAGGAGTGAACCTGTTGAGATAAACATGGTGTCACTGGCATGGTTCCTTCTAATCCTCCCCTTATGAGGAAAACCTCTAGAAAAATAGCGTAAGTCATTACTATTTTAGGTACAAGAAAAGTGATGTTTGTGGTGCTCGTGCCACATACAATCATGTCTTACAGATAATTTTGTTAGTTTGGGCAAACAGTATTTCTGGAGTATTTCTTTTCTTTAGAAAAGAATAGCTATCTAAGTAAACAAAAAGGATTACAATTATTGGAGATAATTTTATGAACTTGTAAGTAAGAAGCAATAAAGAAAGAATTTTCCAACTAGTGTATACTCCTATGACTAATACATAAACTTTGATAATTAAGTACTAAGAATATGAGAATATTTTTAGTCCACATAATCTGAGTGAAAACATTTGAAAGTACCTGATAACTTTTTGACTCAACAAGGAATGGCAGGAAGACACTTGAGAGTAAGCATGCATAGTGTATATAGCCCTATTAGAATACTGATATCAAAATGTGAGGTAAAGTGGAAATTACTCAGAAAAGATAGTCTTATTGTATATCTAGTCTGTTAAGAATATACCATCATTACATTCAAGCTTTAAATCTAGTAGATGAGAAAGTGAGATTAAAAATGAAAACCATACCGTACATTTAGAACAAAGGCTGAGATTAAAAGAGGCTCTTTGCAGAAATCATACCTTTAACATAACACTGGTTCATAAAATTTCTTTGGCAAGTTTTTTTTACATAAATTGTAAATTATAGGTTTTCTAGAATTTAAATTATAAGACATTTCTCCTGAAAAGATCGTTAAGTCCTCCAAGGAAATTCTTAGGGGTTTATCATCACACTAAAAATAATTAACTTCATTTGAGATGAGAAATGTGTAAGGATATATTTGCTGCATTGAGGACAATAGATTTCTTTTCATTATCTAAAGCACAGAGTGTTAGTAAAAATAAAACTAATATTGGGCATCAGGAATATCATAAGCATGAAAAGGCTTTTCAATTTAAAATCATTATCCTGTCTTATTATCTTTCAGTATTATCTGTCTGTAAAATATAAAAACCAGTAAAAAAAAAATCAACTCGGGGCCGGGAGTTTGGCCTAGTGGTAGAGTGCTTGCCTAGTATGCACGAAGACCTGGGTTCGATTCCTCGGTACCCCACATACATAGCAAAAAAAAGCTGGAAGTGGTGCTGAGGCTCAAGTGGTAGAGTGCTAGCCTTGAGAAAGTCCAAGAACAGTGCTCAAGCCCTGAGCTCAAGCCCAGGACTGGCAAAAAAAAAAATCAACTCAGCTATGTATCTAGAGCTTTGGAAAAACTTCCACTCCAAGACTTCATTTATCCT
The DNA here is from genome assembly GCF_031878675.1 of Megascapheus bottae. Lineage (NCBI taxonomy): Eukaryota > Metazoa > Chordata > Mammalia > Rodentia > Geomyidae > Megascapheus > Megascapheus bottae. The sequence goes on along the minus strand of NC_143510.1, from coordinate 51,951,582 downwards.
TATAAAGAAAAAGCTAGATGATCCAAATATATGAGGATTTAAATATTTTCTTTGAAACACTACTTCTGACTAAATTAGTTCATGCTGTGACAAAAGTCTATGAAGTTACCCTCTTTGTTATACTTCACCGTATTCTCAGGTGTGAAGAAACACTGTAAACCCTGCCAAATGTGAAGGGCAGTACAATATATAAATATATATATATACATATATATCCTATTGCTACAGTGGAGGATGTAAAGTCCCATAGAAAATTATTTAATAGAAACATCAAATTCTCTAGGTATCTGAGCCTGAGTGAATCATTTCCCAAGGGATTGGAGAGTGCATGATACTGAAGTATCCTTTACAGAAATAAACAAGCAGTTTAGTTCAGAACAAGCCATTTGTTCAGCAGTGTGATGAAAGTACCATAATTATGTCCTTTACTAATGATAGAAATTATGTGAAGTGTATTTTCGAATGCAAAGTGCTACCATTACAATTTCTATGTCAATCTAAAGATATTTTAAGATCAAATATAATAGAGAAATGCTCATACAGAGGTAAGAATAGCAAGGAAAAATGGAGATAGAAATTAGTACATAGTGAACCAATTAGCCAGGGAATGCCACAGAGCACAAATAACTACCCAAACTTAGGGGAGAAAAAGAAGGGTTCTAGCCTGTAGGCCTTAGAATTTTTCCAATATATTTTTATTGTAATTAATAGAAGGGTTACATTATATTCACCAGATAGAAGGTGCATTAATTCACAGACATTGATACCCTTTCTCATGTTTTGGTCCCCATTTCTCTCCCCCACCCATGCCCCTCATCTTGTTTTCCCCCCTTCCCTATCCGATTTTAAATAACCAAAAACACATATATACAATATATCAGATAACAAGGTGAAATACTGTAACAATATGAGCTAACCAAGGGACAGAAAAAGAGGTGAGTGATAACATAGCACATTAAGGACAACAATCACGCATTATATGGCTTTTGTTTCTATATCCTGGAGGTCCTTTAGCCTTAGAATTTTGAAACTTCACAATTTTGTTTCAGTTTACCAGCATGAAGAATTATGAAAGAACTTTTATTTTACAGTTATAGTTACATAAATGTAAGTCAGGTAATGAGTACATTTTGTGTTTTATTTTATTTGTTTTTGTTTTTGTCAGTGGTGGGGCTTGAACTCTAGGTCTAGGTGCAGATCGCTGAACTCTTCATCTCAACAGTAGTGCTCTACGACTTGAACCACATCGCCACTTCTGGTTTTTCTGGTGGTTAATTGGAGATGAGACTCATGGACTTTTGTGCCAAAGCTAGCTTTGAACTGCAGTCCTCAGATTTCAGCCTCCTGAGTAGCTAGGATTACAGACTTGAGTCACTGGAGCCTGGCAGTACATTTCTTTTTGAACCTCCTCCTTTGTTTTCTTCTAGTTTATTCCATCCCAAGCCACTTCCACTACCAGTTGTTTAGTTCCTTTTAAAAGTAGTGTTTGTTGGGTAACACTGTTGAATTAATTCACCTTTTGTCTCACCATTTTCGTACTCCCCCCCCTGCCCCCGCTTCCCATATCAGATAGACTTGCATACAAGACAAAAGGTACAGAAATTTAAAAAAAAAACAGACACAAAAGGGAAAAACAGAAAAACAAATCATGAAAAGTAAGAGAGCCCCATAGTTCCATTTATTGGAGTTCATTTCGATAACTATCATTTTATATGACCAAATGCACATACCATTGTGATACTCCCCTGCGGGAATAACCTGCTTACTATCTGCCCTTAATGGCAGTACACAAGTGTGTGTACGTGACTGCAAGCAAGAGCTAGAGGGCACCTGACCCCACTCACCTGGAGCAAATGGGCGTTTCTCAGGACACCATTGGCTGACGGTTGTCCCAACTTGATGATGTGGCTGCGACCGCTCGATCTGTATTTAGCAAGCACGCTTTGGAATAAAATCAGACCTGCGCCAAGAGTCATGGTCTCCGGGGTCTGTATTATTCGGGGCTCCATCGCCATCTTACCCCAACTATGTGGGCGTCCAAGAGGGATGCCGACACTCCCCTAAGAATTTCCTCCTTTGGGAATTTCAATACCAAACTTTAGACTCTATTACAGAGCTATAGTGACCAAAACAGCTTGGTACTGGCCAAAGAACATGCCTGAAGACCAATGGAACAGAACTGAGGACCCAGATATTAAACCACAGACCTATGGCCACCTAATCTTTGATAAGGGAGCCCAAAAAAATAGAATGGAAGAAATATAGCTTCTGCAATAAGCAGTGCTGGCAGAACTGGTTAAGCACCTGTAGACAACTCAAGTTAGATCCTTCTTTTCACCCTGCACCAGGATTAACTCCAAATGGATCAAAGACCTGGAGGTAAAAGCAGACACACTGAAAACTTTACAAGAAGGAGCAGGAGATACACTAGGTCTCCTTGGCATAAGTGGAAATTTTCTTAATAAGGACCAAGAAACACAACAAATCAGAAAAAGTATGGATATGTGGGACTGCATTACACTGCAGAGTTTCTGTATGGCAAAGGACATAGCTAGCAAATTAACTAGAAAGCATACAGAGTGGGAGAAGATCTTTACTAACCATATAACAGACAAAGGCCTCATATCTAAAATACATCAACAGCTCAAAAAATTGAATCACTCCAAAACTAATCTCCAAAGAAGCAACCGTCCATTAAAAGATGGGCCAAAGACTTAAAGAGAGTCTTCTCTGAAGAAGAAAAAAGAATAGCCTATAGACATATGAAGAAATGCTCAACATCACTGGCCATAAAAGAAATGCAAATCAAAACAACTCACTCCCGTTAGAATGGCCAGGATCAAGAAAACTAATAACAACAGATGCTGGAGGGGATGTGGCCAGGAGGGATCACTACTACACTGTTGGTGGGAGTGCAAACTTGTTCAACCACTATGGAAAGCAGTATGGCAGTTCCTCAAAAGACTAAACATAGAGCTCCCCTATGATCCAGCAATTCCACTACTTGTCATTTACCCAATCGTCCAGAAACTAGGGCATACTAAAGCCACTAGCACAACAATGTTCATTGCAGCACTATTTACCATAGCAAAGATATGGAACCAAACCAGATGTCCCTCAGGTGATGCGTGGATTAACAAGACATGGTATTTAAATACAATGGAATTCTATGCTGCTGTCAGAAAGAATGACATCATCCAATTTCTAAGGAAATGGAAAGACTTAGGAAAAAATCATATTAAGTGAAGTAAGCCAGACTGAAAGGAACTTAGGCTCAATGCTTTCCCTCATTTGTCATAATCAGTAGAAACCTTGGGCTCTCCTAGCAGAGATTTACAATAGAGCAAAACCTAGATAAAGCCATGTAGTATGACGCTAAATGAAAGGACCTCCAGGATATAGAAGGAAAAGCCATATAATGAGTGATTGTTGTCCTTAATGTACTGTTATCTCTCATCTCTTTTGCTGTCTCTTGGTTATCTTATATTGTCACAGTATTTCACCTTGTTATCTCATATATTGTATATATGTTTATTTGTTTATTTGAAATCAGATAGGGAGGGGGGAAAGACAAGATGGGGGTGGTGGTGGGGGGAGGGAAATGGGGACCAAAACATGAGGAAGGGTATCAATATTTGTGAAGTAATGCACCTTTTATCTGGTGAGTATAATGTAACCCTTCTATTAATTACAATAAAAATATATGGAAAATTTTTCTCCTTTGGTCTCAAAGTGAGACTGTAGAGTCCAGTTTAACTTATCAGGTCAAAGTATAATTCTTTGTCTTTTACTATCCATTGAATGTACCTGTTGATTCATAAGCATAGTCTCATGATTAAAAATGAGAGAAACCATGCAACCTATGTTTCTTTGGATCTGGTTTCACTTTATATATTTTTTTCCCAAATCTTCCCATTTCCTCCTGAATAGGGCAATGTCATTCTTTCTGATGGAAGATGGAATTCTATTTTGTATATATACTACATTTGTCCTTTGGGGGCATTTCATCATGTTTCTTTGTCATTCTTTTTTTTTCTGCCAGCCCTGGGCTTGAACTCAGGGCCTGGGTTCTCTCCCTGAGCCTCTCTTGCCTCAAGGCTAGTACTCTACCACTTGAGCCAAAGCATCACTTCCTGCTTTTTCTGCATATGTGGTATCAAGGAATCAAACCCAGGGCTTCATGTATGTTAGGTCTCTACCAGTAGACCTGGCCCTGTTTTGCCATTCTTACCCCTTCTGAGTAGTCTCTCCTTAATTTCTTTAGTGTGGCTACTTTTAATGAAATTCCAAAAAATCAACAATAACCTCTTGTGTTTGATAAAACATCAGTAAATATTTTGCTTCAGTGGAGGAAAGAGGTGGGGTGGGGACATGGAATGACTGGAAAGTTTTTCCATACTATACAGGGGTACATATGTTTCGAAAGTACTAGTTTGAAGCATTGTGTCTTTTTATGTTATATGGATTATTAATTTGGTAAAAATAGATAAAAGCACAGTAGACTAGGAAATTACAGCTCATACATTGTAGTAAATATTAAAATTTCCCATATAATGATATATAAGAAAATGTATCAACAACTTTGCTTCATGTCTGGCATTCAAAGTCTGCAAAATAATATAAGCCATTTCATCCATAGCCGGTGTACTTTTGTGGTTTTTAGGCAATATAACTGGTTATGTTTACATAGAATTCAATCCTAATTATTATAATGCTGCTGGAGGAAATTTCCTTTAAAAATCTAAATCAGAATATACATGAGTATAATTTTCCTCATTCATTTTTCAATGTTTATCACGAGTGATGTTCCTGTGGGTAGTTTTCTTTCCTTTTGAAAATTGTTCAGATTTCTTTCCTCCTTTCCATCACAGCCAAACTGCATCACATTATAATGACCATCTGTGTTTGTCTCTGACCATTTTAGCGATTCAAACTATAGAAGCAAATGTAAAATGATTAGCAATGAATGCAAATATCAGACATCACATGTTCACTTGACGCAAGCATTTGCCACATACAACTATTATTAAATGGAGTAATAATAAGTTTTAATATTTAGTATTTCTGTTTTAAGAGTGTTGTTAACTCATAGTCTCGTTTTGTAAATGAGTTTTGACATGGAACTATCATTTGAAAGAACTGAATAAGGTAGTTAAAGGTGTAGGCATACTTTTATCTTCATTTGCAGTTAGAGGTGAGTTTTAATACTCTTAATTCCAACACAGTTTGAGCCAGGTATTCCAAAGACAGAAGGAACTGCATAGAACCATTCATAAAACTAATTTGACATACCCAAGTGAGAAGTAGAATAGAACAGAAGTAATGATCTATTCCATTCAGAACATGATTGAACTCCATTTTCTCATTAATGTTGCAGCAGCATGTTATTTATGCCTGAATTGTGACTCGTTTTGAAAAGAACAAAACCTTTGAAACAAATATTTAAAAGCTTCTTTCACCTGCTGGTTTCTTAGAGTGTAAATGAAAGGGTTCAATAAAGGGGCCACAGAGGTATAGAGCACAGCTATCATTTTTGTGAACATCACCCTATCTTTTGATGAAGTTTTCAAATACATAAAGATACAACTCCCATAAGTAATAGAGACAACAACCATGTGTGAGGAACAGGTGGAAAAGGCCTTTTTCCGTTGTTGGGCAGAAGGGAATTTGAGGATGGTTCTGATGATGAATGAGTAAGAGAGGACCACTAAGGACAATGTGAATAAAAGTGTGGACAGACATAATAAAAAAGCCATCAATTCAAAGAAATGGGGTGCATTGCACGCTATCTGCAAGACTGGGGAAATGTCACATAAGAAGTGATCAATGTTTTTGGATGCACAGAACTCCAACGTGAGTGCCAAGATGATAGCAGGAACATTGTACAAGTATCCAGTTAGCCAGCAGCTGAACACAAGTGTGTGGCACACCTTGGTGTTCATGATGACGGGGTAATGCAGGGGTTTGCAGATGGCCACGTAGCGGTCATAGGACATGACTGCCAGGAGGTAAAACTCTGTAACTCCTAGTTGAAAATAAAAGAAAAATTGAGTTGCACAACCATTGTAGGAGATTGTTTTGTCTCCTGTGAGAATGCTGGTCAACAACCGGGGGATGCTTACTGATGTAAAACAAATTTCGAAGAAGGCAAAATTGCGAAGGAAGAAGTACATGGGCGTCTTGAGGCGGGGGTCCAGCAGGGTGAGCAGGATGATGACAAAGTTCCCCATCAGACTCAGGACGTAATTGACTAAGAGGAACAGGAAAACCACAATTTGTAGCTGAGGGTCATCTGTCAGTCCCAGCAAAATGAACACAATCTCCTCTGATTTGTTCCTCATTTCTTTTGTTCTATTAAATCTACAGGGGAAAAACTGATATTACAAATAATAAACTCTAATTTTCCCATTGTAGCCACAGGGCATAACATATTGAGAAGCATAACACTTTTGCAAATCCACTCAAGCCTTTTCCAAGGGACATATTTTACATGCTGTTTATGCATTCTTATGGATGCAGGTATTCTCCACTAGCCCAACCTTGAGTCTATCTACTGAATTTACAGAAGTCACACAGGTAAATATTTGAGAGGCAGGCTGTCCATTTTATTATTGCTAATCTCTGACTCAGCATTACAGCTACTACATCCAAATAGGTTGTTGAAATGGTAGGTAATATTTTTTTTGTTTTAGGAGTCATCTAACAGGGGATCTTCATTGAGGACAGTCATAGATTTATTTTTTATGTATAAGCCTAAATTGTTCTTGACCAAAAAGACTATGAATTAAATAAACATATGAACCATGAAATAACTGAAAGTGAGGGCTATTTCTAGTGTTATTTGGAGAAATTTGCAGAGGTTTATTTGCCTGAGTATTTGGCTCTTCTCTGATTAAAAATGATGAAGAGAAAAGGTAGTGAAGTAATATAAAATTACACAGAACAAAGTGATATTTAGGCTCAACATTAGTTGGTTGGAAGCCATACATATGTTTCTCCTATCACATCATCTCTGCTAAAACTATGGAAATACTGAGAAATGATTTTCTTAAGTTCAGGTAATTGCAAAAATGTCAATTATAAAATGGCCTTCTTTAGTTAAATCATCTAGTGGCAACATTTGTTTAAGTGAACGATCATATAATATTTAAATGATTGGTTTTTAACATTTTTTTCCTTAGGCATCACACATAGCATGTAATTTGCACAGTGCACTCAGTTTAGGGAAACAGTTTAATTCATATGTGATCATCTAACTATGGATCAATTAAGGCAATTATCATTTCATCTCAATTTTTGTTCTTTTGCATCAGTCCTGAAGATGGAATTTAGGACGTGGGCACAGACAGTCCCTGGCATTTTCTTTTGGAACTAAGCTATTGCTTTACCACTTGAGCTACAGTGCCATGTCTAGCTAAGTGGTTGTTAGTTGGAAATAGAAGTTCAATGGCCTCTCATGTTTGGGCTGCCTTAAAATCATAATCCTCAGATATCAGCCTACTGAATAAGTAGGGTTACAAGTGAGAGCTATTGGTGTCTAGTTTGTTCTCATAGAAATTATTAATCTCACAAAATGAAGAGATTTTCAATTTAGAATCATCATTGTGTCTTATTTGTAATCATATTCTATTATCTATAAATCAAAATGAAAAAAGACATTTTAAATATCACTAACCTTTGGATAGTTGAACAGCTGTCTTTAGTAAGCTGCCTTCAGAGATCTGGAAATATCTTCTGCACTTCAGTACTTCACTCAACATCCTTGTAAAGAGAGAGCATCCGAAGATCCATTCTTCTCCCAAATACTTCATTCTACCCTGAAACATATAAGTGGTTTATGTGTTATCAGAGAGATATTATTTTTTACAAATTGACTTCATGTTGTTACAAAATCTATTACCGTCTTTTCTTCGTTTATTGCAGCCACTTCTGTGGAACGTTATAAACCTCACTGGATGTGACATTTGTATAATACACAACTTTCCCTTCTCTTGATTAAACGGAGGATGTAAGCCTCTGTGTTTGACAGGAAACTATTTAACAAGAACAAAGAATTCTCTGGGCAACTGAGATGGAGAACACTATCTCCTACGGGATTTCCAATTTATATGGTGCACAAACACTTTCTGTAGAAGTAGATCAGCATGCGTGCATACCCAGACAGACAGACAGACAGACAGACAGACACACACACACACACACACACACACACACACACACACACACACACACACACACACACACCATGCTTTCTTTATTTTAATTATTCTACCTGAAAAGTCACTGAAGGTTGCTATGTTTGCCTAGCACACACCAGACTTTTGAAATGGCTATGGCAGGGCTCATGGTTTAGAAGTATAGTCATAACCAGTGAGAAGATATGATTCTAGACCTATGATCCCCACTTAATGTGTCAAACTACAAATACTTTATTTCTCTTTTAGTTGCTAAACAATGTATCTTGTGAAACACCCCATGCCAATTCATGGAGACATTCAAGTCTGCTTTCAGCTACCTTGCCCCTTTGAGAGGATGGATGGTAGTTTGGTTTAATTACTCTCATGTGTACCAGCTATTAGATTAGTTCCAATTGGGAGAATTAAAATTTCTCCAATAAATGAAGTCTAAGGAGGTATTTTGCAACAAGTAATAATTAAGGCTAATTTTTCCTATTGTTGAAGGTTAGAGTTTAGCATAACTTACTTAAAATGAATTTACTGAATTAAAATAAACACTATAGTTTTTAGAGCAATTGGGAAATTATTTTTATTATATATTATATATATAATTATATATGTTGCCATTCATCAAAGCAGTTTATGAATACAGTACATCTTGACATCACTGTTAACCCTTTCAACATTCTCACCCACTTCTTCTAATCCTCCCTTTATGCCTTTATCTTAATGTTAAGGTATATATTGATTTTTATTTGCCATTTAACAAAGCAGCGTATGTGTACAATCATCTTGATCTGTGTCATCACTTCAACGTCATTACCTCCCTTTGAACAACTTCTTCCCTTATGTTTCTTAGTTCTGTGGTATATACAATAAAGTCTTGCCTACATTATTCCTCCTTCCTCCATTCATTCTTCCCTCCCTCTTCTCTGGGTCCTACTCTATCCTCTGGCAAGTAACCAATTCTTGGTACTCATTTTGTTGGGCTTTGATTCCATCTTTTTAAAGAATTTCATTATTTGCACTCTGCATAAAGTCTACTCCATTTCAGCTAATTCTTTTACCCATTGCTACCCCTCACTATACTTACTTGTACAGTTATAGGCACATTCTACCTAACATAAATGAGGGAACCCATACAAGCTTTGTTTCTTGAGTTTGGCTTCTGTGGCTTAACATTATACCAACAGAGCTTTTGTCTGCATTTTTTCCTCCATTCCTTGCCCCTTGACCTTACCCCTAGCCCTTTCAAAGAGATGTTTTTTTTAGAAGTGTGAGACATTGGTATACTAAGATAGTCTTTTATTAAAAAAATATTAACATTGATTTTTACATATTTCAAATGTCATGTTTAACAAACAAGTATTCAAGAAAGGAATCTCTATATACAATCACTGGCACATAGATTTTAGAACATAATTAAAATTAAGCTGAGGGTTTGTATGTCATAGATACATATTAATAAAACATTATGTCTATAGAGTATATAGCACATCATAGATTTTAGGTCTATGTAGTTATGTTTATATCTCCAAGACCATGTCCATAACCTGGGTACCCAAATATTGAGTCATTGCCCTTGTGCTGTTTGAATCTAATATCCACATATTAAGGATACCATGTGCCTTTTGTTCCTTTGGTCTTGACTTATCTCACTCAACATGATTCATTCTAATTTCATCCACTTCCCAGCGAATGCCATTATTTTATCTTGGCTGTTGGCTATGTAGAATTCCAGTGTGTGTGTGTGTGTGTGTGTGTGTGTGTGTGTGTGTGTGTGTGTGTAACACATGTTTTATCCATTCATCTGTCATAGGGCATCTGGGTTGATTCCATCACTTGGCTATTGTGAACAGTACAGAGATGAACATGGCTGAGCAGGTGTCCTTAACATATCCTGGGTTATGATACTCAAGGTAGATGCCCAGGAGTGGTACGGTGGGATTATAGGGAAGGTCTACTTTCATTTTTTTTAAGAAACCTCCAAACTGGATGTACTAATTTACATTCCCACCAGCAGTGCACTAGTGGATCCTAACTCTTGACTTCCTAACTCTTCCTCTCTCCTTCCTTCTCTCCCTCCTCCCTCCCTCCTCCTCCTCCTCTTCTTCGTCTCTCTCTCTCTCTCTCTCTCTCTCTCTCTCTCTCTCTCTCTCTCTCTCTCTCTCTCTCTCTCTCTCTCTCTCTCTCTCTCTCTCTTACATATTTCTGGGAAAGATTTTGCTACTTTGTCAGAAATTTATTTCAGATTAAATATAATAAGGAAACAAAAACTGAATATCATTTCCTTACTGTTGTAATTATTCTTGTGACACTTAATGTGCTAAAAATAACTTCCTAAGTATATGTAGTTAAAATTACTCAACTTGGTGTTGTGGTCTCATCATTAACAACTCTCAGGAGAGACATCTTAATTCTGCTTTCCTAAAAATTCCCTTGTGCCCGTTTCAAGGAAGTAAAGGTAACAGATAAAACAAATATGTTTCATTGTAAATAATATTTGAAAAATCAAATTTCCAACTGGCAGGTGCATAAAGAAAAATAGGAAGAATTTTAACACTACAACCCATTTTCCACAAGAGTTACTGAAGGATAAGTAAGCTATTATGTTAGTGAGAATTTCTACTCTTCAGGGTCAAGGACTTTATTCTTTAAATAGCATATTTTTTGTAGGGTGAGAAGACAAGAGAAATTAAATAAGTAGTCTTGGACTACACAGACTAGAAGAGTCACTGCAATTTTTTTTATGAGAGTCTGTTTCAGCAAATTTCATTCAGATGTCATGCTCATTTTTTTCCATAGCTGATGATTATTTTTCTCACGATTTTCTCTCTTTTCTCCCATCAATTAAGAGTTTCATTCCATGAGCAAAATGTACAGCTTTATCATATCCACTTTCTGTTCCACTGTAAGTATGGCTTCATAAATCTGACATGGTAGTCACATGTTCCTTTCCTTTCCTTTCCTTTCCTTTCCTTTCCTCTCCTCTCCTCTCCTCTCCTCTCCTCTCTTCCCTCCCTCCCTCCCTCCCTCCCTCCCTCCCTCCCTCCCTCCCTCCCTCCCTCCCTCCCTTCCTTCCTTCCTTCCTTCCTTCCTTCCTTCCTTCCTTCCTTCCTTCCTTCCTTCCTTCCTTCCTTCCCAATCTCTGGTTCTGAATTCCTGTGCTGTGTCCCAGTCTGAACTGTCCATTTAAATTACTGACCTTCTTCATCTCTACATCCTTAGTCCTAAATAGTAACTAGTTACCAAAGACACTCTCAATGAGAATTTTCTTACACTATTTGGCTTTCTGACTTAATATAAATGTACTGATTGGACTGACTATAGAGCTTTGGCAACAGCATGAGTCACCCAGCGTTTCCACCATTGACTGAAAAACTTCAGAGGCATTTTGATTAGTTCAAGTTGGAACAACATCTACCAGCAACCAAAATCTTGTCTCCATCCTACTGGCAATCCATACAGGTGTTCTACCTCACTGTATATAACCCTAGCCATCTTGCCAAACTCTACCAGTATATTATAACATTATATTATTCTACAAGGCACTTCTTCATAGGTGGAGAAATGTACAAATTCTCCCAAAGTAAAACATCAAATACTGACCTCAGAGGAAAACAATAGAACACTTGGGTCTGAGAAATTTCACTGCTGCTCTACTGTGATATTATATAATTGTGAGTGAATTATTTCTTCATGCTTCTTATTAGATAATGATTGTAAATAGTAGTTAATTTAGATTTGCCTATTAGAATCTTGAATAGAAAAGGATAATTTGCTATTTAATTTAGAAAATAGAAGTATCAAAGTTTTAAAAGCATTGCAAAACACTGACTTTGTTTCTTTAGAGTATTGTTTAGAGTATTTGTTTCTATATGAGTATTAGAGTGATGTTTCTAATACTTTAGTGAAAATATTAATTCTGTATATATGGAAAGGTGACATTATCATCTTTACATAACTTAAAAACACATTTGAAAAAATTCCTTTTCAGAAAATAAGTACATGTTAATTAAGTTAGTGTTTTAGCAATGAAGTAATACTTAAAATTTTTAACATTAAGATGTAGGGTTTCTTCACAGCCAGATTTTTAATTTATTTATTATTTTTGTGAGTCATGGGGCTTGGACTCAGCCTGGGGGCTATCCCTGAACTCTTCAGCTCAAGGTTACTGCCCTGTCCCTGGGTCTGGGCATTGTCCGTGAATTCTACAGCTCAAGGGTACTCAGATCAAGGTATCTGAGTAGCTAGGATTACAGGTGTGAGCCATCGCACTGGCTACAAAAGTAAAATATATTTAGAAGACATATTTTTATTCATGCATTTATTACTGCCATATTAATTAAATATTCATTAAATTGAAGTGACTGGCTATGTAAAGTTGATAACAAATATATTTTGTGGTGGATATGTATTTATAAAACTCACTACAACTTCATCACTGATGTATTGTTTCATTACATGTTACCTAATCAAGCCAATAAGAAAAGGTAATTGTTATCGTATACTAAGTAATTGTTTCTCCCTTTGGACTTTAGACTTGACAGAAATCAACACTAAGAAATGAAAAATCAAACATCTGTGAAAGAATTCATTCTTCTGGGATTAACAAATGACCCAAGCCTAAATATCATGATTTTTCTATTTCTATTTCTCACTTATATGATGAGTATAACTGGAAATCTGACGATTATAACCCTCACACTGATAGACTCACGCCTGAAAACACCCATGTACTTCTTCCTTAGGAACTTCTCTTTCCTGGAGATTTCATTCACAACGGTTTGTATTCCTAGATTCCTGGTCAGCATTGTCACTGGGGATCTGACCATTTCCTACAGCTCTTGTATGGCTCAGGTGTTCTTTTTATTACTCTTTGGGTCAACAGAATTCTTCCTATTGACAGCTATGTCCTATGATCGTTATGTAGCCATCTGCAAGCCCTTGCACTACACAACAGTAATGAGCAGCAAGGTCTGCCTCCAGCTTGTCATTAGTTCCTGGCTTGCTGGGTTTCTCATTATCTTCCCACCAGTCATCATGGGGCTTCAGCTGGATTTCTGTGACTCCAATGTCATCGACCACTTCACCTGTGACTCCTCTCCCATGCTACTAATTGCCTGTACAGACACAACCTTCCTGGAACTCTTGGCATTTTTCCTGGCAGTATTCACTCTCATGGTGACCTTACTGCTCGTTGTCCTTTCCTATACACTCATCCTCAGGACAATCCTGAGACTCCCTTCTGCTGAGCAGAGGAAAAAGGCCTTTTCCACTTGTTCCTCACACATGATAGTTGTCTCCATTTCTTATGGAAGCTGTATTTTCATGTATGTGAAAACTTCAGCCAAGGAGGGAGTGGCTCTGAGCAAGGGCATAGCAGTGCTCAATACCTCTGTTGCTCCAATGCTAAATCCTTTCATTTACTCCCTGAGGAACCAGCAGGTAAAGCAATCCTTTAGGCACTTGGTCAAAAGAGTACATGCCAAATAAATCTTAATGGTAAAGAAATTGGTTGCCTCAACTTTAAATGGAGCATTTTACATAGTAAAATATTAGCTATATGTCTTTTAATAAAATATTAGCTATATGTCCTTTATCTGCTAATAATAATAATCTCCCTTAGATCCCTAAATTGTCTAAAAGCAAGAGAGAGGCTGAGCATCTCTGCAACCATTTTGAATCTGTCCTCATCCTAACTTTGTAGACACTTTGGAATCGAGGAAGGAGAGGACTACTAAAAAGTCAGGGTTTCTACTATGGGAAACAATATGGGAGTTCCTCAAAAGACTAAACATAGAGCTCCCCTATTACCCAGCAATTCTACTACTCGGCATTTACCCAATGGTCCAGAAGCAAGGACATACTAAATCCACTAGCACAATGATGTTCATTGCAGCACTATTTATCATAGCAAAGATATGGAGCCAACCCAGATGTCCCTCCGTTGATGATCGATCAACAAGATGTGGTATTTATACACAATGGAATTCTATGCTGCCATCAGAAAGAGCGACATTGACTCATTTGTAAGGAAATGGAAAGACTTAGAAAAAATCATATTAAGTGAAGTAAGCCAGACTCAAAGGAACATAGGCTCAATGGTTTCCCTCATTTGTCATAATCAGTAGAGAACTTGGGCTCTCCTAGCAGAGATTCACAATAGAACAAAATCTAGATACATAAGGCCATATAATATGATGCTAAATGAAAGGACCTCTAGGATATAGAAACAAAAGCCATATAATGAGTGATTGTTGTCCTTAATGTACTGTGTTATCTCTCATCTCTTTTGCTGTCCCTTGGTTATCTCATATTGTTACAATATTTCACCTTGTTATCTGATATATTATATATATGCTTAATTGGTTATTTGAAATAAGATAGGAAAGGAGGGAAATCAAGATGAGCGGGGAGAAGAAGGGAGGGAAATTGGGACCATGACATGAGAAAGGGTGCCAATATTGATGAAGTAATGTACCTTCTATCTGGTGAATATAATGTAACCCTTCTATTAATTAAAACAAAAAATATATGAAGAAAAAAAGTCAGGGTTTCTGTAGCTGATGCTGGTGCAAAAGTGAGGTGACCTCTTCAGGTCTTCCCGAGCTCTTAGGATTCTTGAGGCCTAATAATACGAGCAACCTGGTTACTCGAATCAACATTCCCAACCCCATGAATGTTCCCTGTCCTGTTGTCACTTGGATTGTCATGATAGAGTATGTGGGGGTCAAATGATCCATTTCTTTTCAAATAGGACAATATCATTCTTTCTGAAGGATAAGTAGAATCCCATATGTATACCACTCTTTCATGATCCATTTGTCCACTGGGGACAAAAGCTAGGTTGATGCCATATGTTGGCTATGGTAAACAGTGCTTCAATAAAAAAAAAATACGTATGGCCAGGAGTTTGGTCTAGTGTTAGAGTGCTTGCCTAGGATGCAAGAAGGCCTGGGTTCAATTTCTTGGTACCACATACATAGAAAAAAAAAGACCAAAGTGGTGCTGGGATCAAGTGGTAGAGTTCTAGCCCTAAGGGCTGTGCTCAGGCCCTGAGCTCAAGCCCAAGTCTGGCAAAAATATACTTAGCAATTAATTACTCAAAGACATGAAAGACCTCTATTTTGAAAACCTTAATACTCTGAAAAAGGAAATTGAAGCAGACTTAAGGAAATGGAAAATATCCCATACTTCTGGTGGGAAAGAATTAACATAGTAAGAATGGTAATTCTGAACAGAGTAATATACAAATTCAATGCAATACCCATCAAAATCCTAACTTTCCTCAAATAAATAGAAAAATCAATCTACAAATTCATATGGTATAACAAAAGACCCAGAATAGCAAAAAATAATCTTAAATGAAGAAGCCAAATACTTGCTGGAATAAATACAGCAGATTGCTGCACAGTGATAGAAAGACATGCTAACCAAGAGAAAAAAATCAGTATGACAAAGAGATAGGTAAAAAATAGTTGTGTGGCGCAGACACTATAGGTGATTGTTTTATCTCCAGTGGACTCCCTACATGAGAATTTAAAGGGAAATGTGAAACAGAAAAACATTATGAGGCAAATACAATATCATTTTTATAGGGACTATGTAAAATTTGAGGCCAGAAATTTGAGGAGGAACTTAATTTTCATTACCTCAAAGTATCTTTCCCAAATATTTGGCAACTGCTTCTTCATATTGCTGTATGTAACTTCATATTTTATTTCTCCTAGGGCATCCACACATATACTCTTACCAAAGCCTCAGCCCTTCATTCTGTAAAATAAGTTAACCAAAAATTGCATCTCTGCACAGTGAATTGTAACCTAATTTCATGTTCTAGGAAATTGTAGCAAAACCTAACAGTTACACTCTGGTGACAAGTGACCAACCAGAGCCACCACAGTACCTTGTACAATCACCCCAGAGACCCTTTTCTGACCATTCTATCCAAAATACCATTATTCAGACACTGGCACCTTAACTTGCTTGGAATCTTGAACACGGTAGTGTTTGATTTACATTTTTCTAAATCACTATTTGTTTGTGTGTTATTTATAATGCTCTTCAAAGTAGAAAATAAAAGTGCCACCAAGTGAAAGATGTCATTGAATAAATTATTGCCAGGACCTAAAAATGTGAGGTAGGCATGGTGGCCCGTAATCCCAGCTACTCAAGAGAATGAGGTAAGGGGATTGTGGTCCTAGACTGGCACAGCTAAAAGCCAGGGCTCATGTGGAAAGACACAGCAGCTATGTTAACCTAATCTGATATTTTTGTGAGATTTAGGTTTTATGACAATGTGCTGAGTGAAATCATGTTTTAAAATACTGTACAAGCACATTATTACTACTTTTTATTTTCTTCCTTTATATTTACCAATTTTGGTCATTCTACTTATGGTACTAATCCTCTCAACATTGTTCCAGTTATCCCCAGTGTGGAAGAAAATTTCTTAGAGATGCATGAGAATATCACTTGTCTTCAGGAAGACTTAGTAAGGGAAATATTATGGTAGCCACTTTGTGTTTATTCAGCTGTTATTGTAGGTTGTTTATGATGTTCATGATGTTTAATTCATATCAAATCATGGTATTGTTTTGTTACTCTGGTTAAAGTACTAGCCCAGAATAATACATTATACTACATGGTACTTGATAGAATTCAGAATAGAAGTGCTGCATCCACAAACTACATCTGTGAGGCTCCATCCGATTACTGTATCTGATTCTGTTACCTGGAATATTGTATATGTTTATTTGTTTAATTGAAATAGGGAAGGTAAGGGGGTAACAAGGTGGTTGGAAGGAGTGGGGGAGGGAAAGTGGAACAAAAAACACGAGAAGGGGTATCGATGTTTGAGAAGGAATGCATCCACTACCTGATGAATGTAACTATAACCTTTCTATATATTACCTGACAATAAAATACAATTTTAAAAACATCTACACATTAGTTATGAGCTGAAGCAACTACAAATCGTAAGGGTGTAGTGCTAAAGTGTAATATGTCTATCTGGCTAACTAATGGAATCATATTCTTTGATCTATTCCAATAAATGTCAGTAGTTTCTCAAAACAAATTGCTCAAATGATATCATGTCTTTCAAACTAAATTTTTTCTTTTCTTTTTTTGCCAGTCATGGGCTTGAACTCAGGGCCTGAGTACTTTCCTTGGACTTTCTCAAGGTTAGAGCTCTACCACTTGAGCCTCAGCACCATTTCTGGTTTTTTTCTATATATGTGGTACCGAGGAATCGAACCCAGGTCTTTGTGAATGCTAGCCAAGCACTCTACTACTAGGCCAAACTCCTGGCCCCCTCAAACTAAATTTTTTAAAAGAAAAAATATTAAAGATGACAAGGAATATGAGTAAAATATTCTTTTACAGGAAACTAGAAAATAGAGTTTAAATGTGTCTATAGAGAGGGGAACAGATTTAAGAAAAGTCCATTTATTCTATGTTATGTTTACTAAACGTAATGGTAATGTTTCCACTGGAAAAAACACTGAATGTTGATGGATTCTTTTAAATTATCTTTAAATAGTTTATTATAAACCAACTATAACATCCAATAATTAAAGAATATCAAATAGTGTCACTTAGAAGCCATAAACCACCCTTCTAAATAGATATGGAGAAAGAGAAGCAAGATTAGGGGAATGTGAAGTTTTCTGTGGGAGAATTGAAATTGTGCATGCACATAGATCAAGGCACTCTTGGGTAGATGCTAACATTGTTAGCTTAATCCCCAGGGCTCAGACAGTAAAAGTTTCTTGTGCCTGCATGTGTATGTGTGTGATAGAATTGTGAAAAAGTTAAATGCCTGTCTTTGACTCTAGAGTTCTTCATACTTAAGGTACCACTTAAAAATGTTTCAAGACTGAGAGGCACTGTAATCATCTATTCAGAGATTTCTGAGGCTTAATTCTAATTTTGCTCCTTTCTAAATTAACTTTTTTATAGGTCCCAAGGAGACTGATTAAAATTGTGAACTATTTTACTATGGCTTTATTTATAGGAATTCACTGTAGGATACAAAAGTTTCACACCATCCTTTGGGAAACACATACTTACCCTAATGTGACCTTTAATTATGGCAAAGTGAGATCACAAAAATATGGCTAGAGAAGTTAGCTCCTTAACACTGTAGATGTACTTTGAGACCAATGGTATCCCATCTCACATTAACCCCAAGACATGAATTTACCTTGTAGTTGTCTCTTACAGTTTACTGTAGAAATGGAGTATTCACTGAAACCTCCTGGGGGGATCACACTATTTGTAAAATCAGAACAAGCTCCAAACACACTACTTTGAGAATGACTTGATCTTTCAAACGTGGAGGTCAATATTCTCCAAGGGTTAAGGATAATGAATGGCAACAATAGAGAATTTTGTGTGAGCTTCTGATTTTGCCTCCAGTGTTTGCTGTTGAAAGATGCAAAACTCTATTGACTATGACTCCAGAAGGCAACTTATACACTCTATAGGTGAAAAAGAGATAGCACAAGATTTTTTTCCACTTCCACTATTAAGATGATCCTTTTTTAAAAAAAGACAAAATATAAATTAAAAATGTCTCCATAAATCTCACAAAATTTTAGGTTTCAAGGAGGAATTTATGTAGTCAATAAAATATTTTTCTCTTTTTCTTTCTTTAAAAAACAACTCTAAGATTCCACCTCACTCCAGTTAGAATGGCCAGGATCAGGAAAACGAATAACAACAGATGCTGGAGGGGATGTGGCCAGGAGGGATCATTACTACACTGTTGGTGGGAGTGCAAATTCTTTCAACCACTATGGAAAGCAGTATGGCAGTGCCTCAAAAGGCTAAACATAGAACTCCCCTATGACCCAGCAATTCCACTACTTGGCATTTACCCAACCAGCCAGAAACTAGGGCATACTAAATGCACTACCACAACAATGTTCATTGCAGCATTATTCACCATAGCAAAAATATGGAACCAACCTAGATGTCCCTCAGTTGATGAGTGGATCAACAAGTTGTGGTATTTGTACACAATGGAATTCTATGCTGCTGTCAAAAAGAATGACATCGCCCCATTTGATAGGAAATGGAAAGACTTAGAAAAAATCATATTAAGTGAAGTAAGCCAGACTCAAAGGAACTTAGGCCCAATAGTTTCCCTCATTCGTCATAATCAGTAGAAACCTTGAGCTCTCCTAGTAGAGATTTACAATAGAGCAAAACCTTGATACATAAGGCCATATAGTATGAAGCTAATTGAAAAGACCTCCAGGATATTGAAACAAAGGCCATACAATGAATGATTGTTGTCCTTAATGTACTATGTTGTCTCTCATCTCTTTTGCTGTCCCTTGGTTATCTCATATTGTTACAGTATCTCACTTTGTTATCTGATATATTGGATTTATTTGTATTTGGTTATTTGAAATTAGACAGGGAAGGGGGGAAAACCAAGATGGAGGGGGGTAGAGGGGAGGGTAATGGGGACCAAGACATGTGAAAGGGTATCAATATATGTGAATTAATGCACCTTCTATCTGGCAAATATCATGTAACCCTTTTATTAATTACGATAAAAATATAAAAAAAAATGTTTCCACATCAGGGCCGTGAGTTTGGCCTAGTTGTAGAGTGCTTGTCTAGTATGTAGGAAGACCCAGGTTAAAGTCCTTGGTACCACATACACAGAAAAAAAACCACAAAACTCAGGACTGGAAAAAAAAATAATGTTTCCACATGCAATTATTTTATTTTATTTAGTTTATTTTAGTTTTTTGCCAGTCCTAGAGACTGAACTCAGGGTATGAGCACTGTCCTTGGCCTTCCTCAAGGCTAGTGCTCTACCACTTGAACCAGAGGACCACTGGCTCAAGGGGTACTGAGGAAGTGAACCCTGGTCTTCGTGCATGCTAGGCAAGCAATCCACTACTTGGCCAAACTCCCAGCCAACATGTAATTATTTTATAACAAGTATAACTTATTTCACAGGTCCTTTAACAAACAGTATTTCATCCTTGCATAAATAGTTCTTTAACCATTAGCAAACTTATTGCATTCAAAATACTTTAAGGCACTAAAATAAATCATACATACCTTATTCCAATACACTGAAATATCATGAAAAACACACTGGAATATATAAGATTTTAAAGTTCAGCTATGCATGGTAATTTAACCAGTAAATCCATATTTGTAATAATAGGAGTGTATCTCGATACATACAAACTAGTAATTTTCAAGAAACTGCTTAGGTAAAATCCTAGGCATATCTAAGGTATCTGCTTTTTTCAAGTTTTCATACCTTTGGCAACTTATTTTTTCCAAAAATAGCCTGCATTAACTGTCATATATTTTAATTAACAACTGCTTTAATTTGAGAATACTATTCACATTAATGAAAATTTCCCGTTAAAAAAAATGAAGGTTATTGTTTCTATAGGAAGTGTTTCTCTATAGGAAGCTTTCACTTGTACATTAATCCTAGCTACTCAGGGGGTTGAGATTTGAGGATTGCTGTTCAAAGCTAAGCCTGGACAGAAAAGACTCCATGAAACTCTTAACCATTCAAAAACAAGAAGTGGAGCTGTGGATCAAAGTAGTAGAGGGCTTGTCTTGAGCAGAAAGTGCTCAGGGATAACGCCCAGGCCTTAATTCAAGCCTTGTGAGTGGAGAGAGGGGAAGAGGGAGGACGGGAGGGAGAGAACGAGGGAGAAATATGTAATATATTCTAGTTAATTCATGATAAACTGGAAAATCCATAAAGGAAGCTTTACAGAAGGTATGTAAGAAGGCCCCCTTGTAGAAAAAAAATGAAGTCATGTAATTAGGCAAATTAAAATAATTATGATCAACATATACATTTCCTCACAGATTCAACATGTTAATAACTACAATAAGTTATTTTCTATATTTGAAAAGCAGATTAAGATTTTTGCCTAGGTGCTTGGGCACATAATCCTAGCTACTCAGGAGACTGAAATCTGAGGATTGCAGTTCAAAGCCAGCCCAGGCAGCAAAGTGTGAGACTCTTATCTCTAATTAACCATCAGAAAACTGGAAGCGGAGCTATGGATCAAAGTGGTAGAGTACTAGCCTTGAGCAAAAGAGTTTAGGGACAAAGCCCAAGCCTGGAGCTCAAGCCCCAAGACTGATAAAAAAAAAGAAGACGGTGTTGGGGATCCATGAGGAATTGAGGCATGGTTCAGGTAGTAGTGTACCAGCCTGTGAGCAAAATCAACAGATGCTGAACCAAGACCCAGAAACAAACAAATAACTCAGCACCTTGTCTAACTTAAGTTCATTGATTTAACTAACCTTTTTTCTGTTAAAAATGTCATATATTAGACAGGATTTTGATACTGCTTGTGTAAACATTATCAACATTAAATATTTTCTATTATATACTTGCTTATTTCCTAGGGTAAAGGACAAAAAGACAAAGAAAGCTCTCTGTAGACTCTCTCTTCCATATAAAATGACCTTTGCAACGTGGAAAGTTGCACACAGGAGAGATAAGGCTGGACACCTAGATATATGTGTACTTCCCTTTTGTTATTCACAAGCCTTTAGTTAAAATCCTCATCCAAATGCTTCAGGCCTGTCTTTTCTGTGCTTTTGTTTATGTCCTGATTCTATTAGGCTAAAAGGGGAGTACCTGTCAACTGTGGGGTGGAGGATGATGGCAAACTTAAGAGATATAGCTAGTAGCTCTCCTTCAGTGGCCTAGTGCAGGCTTTCACTACTTCTAGCATAGCCCTAAGACACATGGCATATGTTTCCTAACTTGTGATTATTTAAAAATGTTCTCCTCTTCCAATGAGTCTAACTTCTTTCTCCCATTTTACATGCCCATTTCCAATCATCATTTCTCTGCAAAATTTCTACTTAATCTTTCAAAAATCAATATTACTGGGGCCAGGGGTGTGGTCCAGTGCCTGCCTACCATGCACAAAGCCCCAGCTGGGTTCAGTTCCTTGGTACCACATACACAGAAAAGCCCAGAAGTGGTACTGTGGCTCAAGTGGAAGAGTGCTAGCCTTGAGTGCCCAGTCCCTGAGTTCAAGCCCAGGGACTTGCCAAAAACATAAATAAATGAAAGATAAAATCTGTAAGTGAAGCCACGCACAGAAAACCTAGGACAAAGGATGAACAAACACAACAGCGATACTCACTAGACACTATATATAGAAAATGAGCTATACAACTTGTAGATGGATGGGGGGATGACTGAGAGAGAAGGGAAGGGGTGATACATTTCATAAAAGAAATGTGCTCATTACCTAACTTAAGTAAGTATATCTCCTCTGTAGATCACCTCAATAACAACGATAAGATACATATACAAAAAGAAAGACAATCAATATGTTAGGTCTTGAGAAATTGTAGAGTGGATGGGAAAATATAGGAACTACTGCTGCCTGCATTCCATGTGGACCATGTGATAAGTTCTAATATACATGCAAATATACCATATTTATCCCAGAAGAAAAGAGTGTGGTGCTGAAGTAATAAGCAAAGCAAGAGCTGCAAAGGATTTCTAGAGAGCACTAAAATCCACCAATACAAAACTTAAAGGAGCTCAGTGAGTGCTTAGCGAAAACCACACGTGCTTCTTCCTTCTTGTCTCTTCACTAATGTTCAATGGAGGCAAAATCACTGAGTGCAAAACCCTCAATCTGGGTTTCTCTACCTCTCCAGTTAGTTCCTAAACAAATCTTGCTCAAATCTGTGTCAAAGACAAAGTAGAACTAGAGTAATTAATGAAAAGATGATGCCTAAGCACCACATATGACAATCATTTCTATGATCTACCAATATTTCTTTCTACTCTGGTCCAGTTAGGGTCTAGAAAGGAAAAGGAAAATATTACTAGGGGAAATTTTGCACAAAGCGTTTTATTTATGTTGGGAAAAGATGGAAGAAAAGCAAAGGCACACTGAGGCCTCACCAATTGTAGAAACTACCTTCAAAGAGAACAGCTTTTATAAGAGAAAGCACGAGTTACCTGGTTTCTAGAGATAGATCATAAAAGACGTTGATAACAATTTGTCTTCTTTTTCTCTTGAATTTATTTACCATTCTTTTACTAAATAATTTCTAATTGAGATGCAGATAAAAAATACTTTTTCAGATGGTTGCTTCTTCTAGACTCTATAAAACTAAAGTCTAATAATATAAAGAAAAATAAATAATATAGTATATATACATATAAACCTGTCTAATGATACATTACAAAGAAAATTAAATAAGAATAAAGCAAACTTTCTCTTCCATTTCCATAGATAAACCTCCTATAACAAGTCAGCATGAATATAAACACAATTGTAAGGACAAAGATAATTAAAATATATCATCCATAACAAATGTTATATGATTAATTCCTTAGCTTTTAGTTACTGTCGAATGGGACTAACCAAACATATGCTACCAAAATAACACACAAATGGCCTAAAATAAACACTCAATGTACATACATATTTAAATAAATTCAATTAATTACTTTAATTTTCCCCTGAATCTGATCCAGAGATGTGAAATTAGGGCCTGGACACCGTCTCTGAACTTCTTTTGTTCAAGAAGAGCACTCTACCAATTAAGGTGCAGCTCCAGGTCTGGCTTTTTTAAAATTGTAATTAATAGGTTACATTATATTTGACAAATAGAAGGTGCATTATTTCAGAAACATTTATACCCCTTTTCATGTTTTTGTCCCCATTTCCCTCCTTCTATACCCTCCCCTCATCTTGTTTTCCCCCCTTCCCTATCTGATTTCAAATAAACAAATAAGCATATATAAAATGTATCAGATAATAAGGTAAGATACTGCAACAACATGAAATAACCAAGGGACAACAAAAGAGAAGAGAAATAACATAGTACATTAAGAACAACAATCACAAACTATATGGCTCTTATTTACATATCTTGGAGGTCTTTCATTTAGCCTCATCTTATATGGCCTTATGTATCTAGGTTTTGCCCTATTGTAAACCTCTGCTGGAAGAGCCCAAGGTTTCTATTGATTATGACAAATGAAGGAAACCATTGAGCCTATGTTCCCTTGAATCTGGCTTGCTTCAGTTAATATGAGTTTTTCCATCTTTCCATTTCCTTACAAATGGGGTGATGTCATTTTCTGATGGCAGCATAGAATTCTGTTGTGCATAAATACCACATCTTGTTGATCCAATCATCAAGTGAGGGGCATCTGGGTTGGTTCCATATCGTTTCTATGGTAAATAGTGGTGCAATGAACATCATTGTGCTAGTGGGTTTAGTATATCCTTGTTTCTGGACAATTGGGCAAATGCCAAGTAGTGGAATTTCTGGGTCATAGGGGAGTTCTATGTTTAGTCTTTTAAGGAAACACCAGAGGTCTGGCTTTTTAAAGTAGTTTTTATTGGAATTACAAGTCTCACAGGCTTTCTTGTCTAGGCTGGCTTCAAATCATGATCTTCAGATCTCAGCCACCTGGGTAGCTAGGATAATAGGTAAAAACCAACCGCACTCCCTTTAATGTATTGTTATTAATAAATAAAACATTTGAAAGGGATTTTTCATGTGATCATGGAACTTTCTTCTTGCTTCTTTCTTTTTATTACATATTTCTAGGGGAAATGGTTACTTTGTCAGAAATTTATTTCAGATGAAAATATAGTAATGAAACAAAAATTAAGAACTATCATTTCCTTACTGTGGAAATTACATGCCCTCTGACACTTAATGTGCTAAAAATAATTTCTGAAATAGAACTAATTAAAATTACTCAACTTAGATCTGTGGCCTCATCATTAATATCCCTCAAGGGAGATACCTTCATTCTGCTTTCCTACAAAATTCACCCGAGTTGTTCCAAGGAGGTTAAATAAACAGATTAACCAAGTATGATTCTTTGGCAAATGACATTTGAAAAATCAAATTTCCAACTAGAAGCTGCATAAAGTAAATTTTTTTTAAAAAAGATTAAGTTTAAACTGACAACCCATCTTTCATAAGTTACTGAAGGCTAAGTAAAATTTTATATTAGTGAGGAGTTCTGTTCTTCAGGGCCAGGGACTTTATTCCTTTAATAGCATTTTTTATGGAAGTGAAAAAGAGAAACCAAATACATAGACTTGGACCATACAGATTAGAAAAGTCACTGTCAAGTTTTAATCATGTTCCTTCTCAAGAAATTTCATTCATTTGTCATGTTTTTCCCCCACAGCTATTGATTATTGATTCTAACTTACAGTATTTTGTCTTTTCTACCACCATCTAGGAGATTCCCTTAATTAATGAGCCAAATGTACAATTTATCACTTCAACTTATCTCTTCCACAGTAAGTATGGATTCAAAATTCTGACAAGGAAACCTTCCTTCCTTCCTTCCTTCCTTCCTTCCTTCCTTCCTTCCTTCCTTCCTTCCTTCCTTTCTCTTTTTTCCATTCCCTTTGTCTATTCCTTCCCCTACCTCCTCCTCATCTTCTCCCTGCCTCCCTCCTTTCCTTCCTTCCTTCCTTTCTTCCTTCCTTCCTTTCTTCCTTCCTTCCTTTCTTCCTTCCTTCCTTCCTTCTTTCCTTCCTTCCTTCCATTCCTCTTTCCTTTCTCCTTTTATGTATTCTCTTCCCCACCTCTCTAGTTATGTAAGACCGAAAACACTTTTTTTTTGTATTTTCAAAACTCACTATATTTCATCAACACTTTATAGTTTCTTTACAAGCCTTATATGTTACTTAACCCAGTAGATATGAGGGGGAAAGAGTTACCTCTTATTTTCTAAATAATTGTTCCTATTTTCATTTTCAGAACTCTCTGAAATCAACACTAAGAAATGAAAAATCAAACATCTGTGAAAGAATTCATTCTTCTGGGATTAACAAATGACCCAAACCTAAATATCATGATTTTTCTATTTCTATTTCTCACTTATATGATGAGTATAACTGGAAATCTGACGATTATAACCCTCACACTGATAGACTCACGCCTGAAAACACCCATGTACTTCTTCCTTAGGAACTTCTCTTTCCTGGAGATTTCATTCACAACGGTTTGTATTCCTAGATTCCTGGTCAGCATTGTCACTGGGGATCTGACCATTTCCTACAGCTCTTGTATGGCCCAGGTATTCTTCTTTATACTCCTTGGGTCAACAGAATTCTTCCTATTGACAGCTATGTCCTATGATCGTTATGTAGCCATCTGCAAGCCCTTGCACTACACAACAGTAATGAGCAGCAAGGTCTGCCTCCAGCTTGTCATTAGTTCCTGGCTTGCTGGGTTTCTCATTATCTTCCCACCAGTCATCATGGGGCTTCAGCTGGATTTCTGTGACTCCAATGTCATCGACCACTTCACCTGTGACTCCTCTCCCATGCTACTAATTGCCTGTACAGACACAACCTTCCTGGAACTCTTGGCATTTTTCCTGGCAGTATTCACTCTCATGGTGACCTTACTGCTCGTTGTCCTTTCCTATACACTCATCCTCAGGACAATCCTGAGACTCCCTTCTGCTGAGCAGAGGAAAAAGGCCTTTTCCACTTGTTCCTCACACATGATAGTCGTCTCCATTTCTTATGGAAGCTGTATTTTCATGTATGTGAAAACTTCAGCCAAGGAGGGAGTGGCTCTGAGCAAGGGCATAGCAGTGCTCAATACCTCTGTTGCTCCAATGCTAAATCCTTTCATTTACTCCCTGAGGAACCAGCAGGTAAAGCAATCCTTTCAGAATTTGGTCAAGAAAATGCTGGTCAAATAAATTTGAAGGGTAAAGAAATTCATTTCCTTCAACTTAAACAGGATCTTGTATGTAATGAAATATTATCCATGTTACTCCATCTGTAACTGGCATTTAAACTTCTATTGCTATAAAGCTATTGAGTATATGGGTGGGGTCCATGAATTTGTGAAAAGCATCTCTTATTACTCTGAGCCATTCACTTTGCAGCCACCTTGGTATCTAGGAAAAACAGGACTGTTCAGTACATGAGTCTGAAAATACCTCTGAAAGGTAGAGCATTGTAGAAGAGATGTCTCTTTTTTTTTTCTTTTTTTTTCTGTACTTTTGTTGGGCTTGTTCTGAAGGCCAGGGAGCTGCCCGTAAGTATCTTTTGCTCAAAACTATAGCAGTGTACCAGTTGAGCCACAGTGCCTTCTTTTGGCTTTTTCTGAGTAGTTTCCTGGAGATAATAGCTTTTCTGCTCCGGCTGGCTTCAAACCATGGCCCTCAGATCTCAGTCTTCTGAGTAGCTAGAATTACAGCCATGAGCCTCTAGTGCCCAGCTTCAGGCAACTTCCTATGTAAGACAATTTCTTTAATGTTGAGGTTACACTTTGAAACAAGAGTAGTTATCTTATGGGAACCAAAATGCTCTCCTGAAAGAGGAGATCATTCACAACTTCTCCAACCCCACAGAAACAGAAGTGAAATAATGTCCAGAGAAATGATGCATGCAAGTTGCACTTTAATGCCCAGATTTCGGGGTACCCAGAGACCACCAAGGAGCTGAGTCATGTAATACACTTGAGAGTTTCATTGCAAGCTCAAGCCTGGGATATCAACTGTCACCGATACAGTGGATCTGGATTGAGAGCCCCGACCTACCAGTTGGATGAGTTTTTATATGTCTACAAAGTTAGGTCTAGGGGGTTCCCAGGTAAGTTACTAGTAGCTGCTAAAGTCTGATTGGTTACAAATTGTACAGTTACATATATGCTTCTATTGATTGTATGCCTCTACCTGGCCTGTCCCGACCTTGTTACTGGGCCTTGTTATTGAAAACTGACTGGTTTTTGGAATTGTTTTGTAAGTAATGTTTAGTCTCTTCATGGTTAGATTGGCTTGAACTAAGACAACAAGTCTTGTTTTGGGTTCTCTTTTTCAGGCAAGGTCAGTTTGTACTTTTACATACATAACAGAATGACTGTTTAAATAAAATGGAATTCCTCAGACTAAAAACTGGTCCTTACAGCACCATTTAACCATATCCACATGTTCTCTTCTGGTTCCTGTTTCTTTGGCTACTTAAACCTTATGTCTGTATCAATGATGGCTGACGATGTACTGTCTTCCCGTGGCTGTATGAACTGTGTAACAATTTTTTTTCTTGTCCCTGTATCCTGTCTATTTAGCCAATGTTGTTTCAGTCTGGAGACTAAAATTGTAGTCTCACCTTTATTGCTTTATTTAACTTACTTTTCTTGAGTGTTTTCCAGCCATGTTTACTGTTTTAACCTCACTGAGCATGATTCCATTTTTTACAATGTATATGCTCTAATATTCCTGGCAGTGAGTGATGGATGTTATAAAAATAGGAATGTCATTTTGCAAGAATACCAGAAATTAGTAATAATAAGTAATATTAAGTAATCTATAAAGAACTATAAAGGACTACTTTTACTACTATAAAGTAGTAAGAGCAACTGATAAAAACATTATGTTCATTTTTCTTTTATTTTTTTAAATATTTTTATTGTAATTAATAAAAGAGTTACTTGATATTTGCCAGATAGAGGGTATATTAATTCACATACATTGATACCCTTTCACATGTCTTGGTCCCCATTACCCTCCCCCCATCCCCCCATAATGGTTTTCCACCCTTCCCTATCCAATTTCAAATAACCAAATACAAATATATCCAATATATCAGATAACAAAGTGAGATACTGTAACAATATGAGATAACCAAGGGACAGCAAAAGAGATGAGAGATAACACAGTACATTAAGGACAACAATCACTCATTATATGGCTTTTGTTTCTATATCCTAGAGGTCCTTTCATTTAGCATCATACTATATGGCCTTATGTATCTAGGTTTTGCTCTATTGTAAATCTCTGCTAGGAGAGCCCAAGGTTTCTACAGATTATGACAAATGAAGGAAATCACTGAGCCTATATTCCTTTAAGTCTGGCTTACTTCACTTAACATGATTTTTCCTAAGTCTTTCCATTTCCTTACAAATGAGTCGGTGTCTCTCTTTGTGATGGTAGCATAGAATTCCATTGTGTATAAATACCACATCTTGTTGATCGATCATCAACTGAGGGGCATCTGGGTTGGTTCCATATCTTTGCTATGATAAATAGTGCTGCAATGAACATCATTGTGCTAGTGGATTTGGTATGTTCTTGTTTCTGGACAATTGGGTAAACGCCGAGTAATAGAATTGCTGGGTCATAGTGGAGTTCTATGTTTAGTCTTTTGAGGAACTGCCATACTGTTTTCCATAGTGGTTGAATGAGTTTGCACTCCCACCAACAGTGTAGTAGTGATCCCTTCTGGCTGCATCCCTGGAGGCTATTCTTTGTTATTCTAATTTATGTCTCTTCATTCCCTATTTGGCTTCATCCTGTATTTTGGCCAGCAAACACCTCACCAGGAAGCATAATTAGTCAACTCTAACCATGGTTGTTTCATTCTCAAGTTCTCTCTTCAATTGGCAAATACTGAGCTTTGGGCTTATCTGGGAAGAACCTAGCTTGTTTTTATTTCCTGAGAGCTGACATCCTTTGAAGTTTTCTTGTTAGTTTCCTCCAGTTTAAACCCATGTGTGTTCTATTTCCCAGGAAGTTCTTGAAATTTCTAGTATAGTCATGATATCATTTTACATGTTTTTATTTTTTATTTGTTCTTTTTAATTTTTAAAAATATTTCTTCATTTTTTAATTTCATTGTTTCTTTATTTTTAAGAAAATGGTATCTTTAGAAGGTATGGGATTCAGAATGTTTACCATATCCAAACCTAGAAAAAAATGCTTTCCTCTAAGAGACTGATTAGTAGCTCCAATGAAATCTTAAAATAAAATTTTGCACAGGACTCATCTATTTGCTTCCTTTTTCAAAATTTAATTTTTTTGTCAGGAGGAGATACAGAGGGATTACAGTTATATATGCAAGGTTGTAAGTACATATCTTCTCAAACATTGTTACCTCTTTGCTTCTTTTCTGTCTTCTTCCTCAACAAGCAATGCAAGAATACTTAGCATCACTTAATCACAACACTAAAAAAACATCACTCAGGCCGGGAATTCAGCCTAGTGGTAGGGTGCTTGCCTAGCATGCACAAAGATTCAGATTTGATTCCTTGGTACCACATACATAGAAAAAAGCTGGAAGTGGTGCTGAGGCTCAAGTGGTAGAGATCTAGCCTTGACAAAAATCCAAGGACAGTGCTCAGACCCTGAGAACAAGACTAGGACTGTCAAAAAAAAATCATTCATATTCCCAACTACAATTACTGCCTAAAAGCCATGATTAAGAATTGAGCCTCCATTCTTTAAAGAAATAGAAGAGGCAATTCAAAATTTCATATGGAATAATAAAAGACCCCATATAGCAAAAACACTTCTTAGCAGAAAGAACAGCGCTGGAGGAATTTCAATTCCAAACTTTAGACTATTACAGAGCTATAATTCTCAAAACAGCTTGGTACTGGCACAAGAACAGGCCTGAAGACCAATGGAATAGAACTGAGGACCCAGATATTAAACCACAGACCTATGGCCACCTAATCTTTGACAAGGGAGCCAAAAAAATAGAATGGAAGAAAGACAGCCTCTTCAACAAGTTGTGCTGGCAGAACTGGTTAAGCACCTGCAGAAAAATAAAGCTGGATCCTTCTTTGTCACCTTGCACTAGAATTAACATCAAATGGATCAAAGACCTGGAGGTAAAAGCTGACACACTGAAAACTTTACAGGAAGGAATAGGAGATACACTAGGCCTCCTTGGCACAGGTCGAAACTTTCTTAATAAGGACCAAGAATCACAGCAAATCAGAGAAAGGCTGGATAAGTGGGACTGCATTAAACTGCGGAGCTTTTGTAAGGCAAAGGACATAGTTAGTAAATTAATTAGGAAGCCTACAGAGTGGGAGAAGATCTTCACCAACCAAACAACGGACAAAGGCCTCATATCTAAAATATATCAACAACTCAAAAAATTGAATCACTCCAAAACTAATCTCCAAAGTAACAACCATCCCATTAAAAAATGGGCCAAAGACTTAAAGAGAGTATTCTCTGAAGAAGAAACAAAAATGTCCTATAGACACATGAAGAAATGCTCAACATCTCTGGTCATAAAAGAAATGCAAATCAAAACAACTCTAAGATTCCACCTCACTCCAGTTAGAATGGCCAGTATCAGGAAAACGAATGACAACAGATGCTGGAGGGGATGTGGCCAGGAGGGATCACTACTACACTGTTGGTGGGAGTGCAAACTCGTTCAACCACTATGGAAAGCAGTGTGGCAGTGCCTCAAAAGGCTAAACATAGAACTCCCCTATGACCCAGCAATTCCACTACTTGGCATTTACCCAACCAGCCAGAAACAAGGGCATACTAAATGCACTTGCACAACAATGTTCACTGCAGCACTATTCACCATAGCAAAGATATGGAACCAACCTAGATGTCCCTCAGTTGATGAGTGGATCAACAAGTTGTGGTATTTGTACACAATGGAATTCTATGCTGCTGTCAAAAAGAATGACATCGCCCCATTTGATAGGAAATGGAAAGACTTAGAAAAAATCATATTAAGTGAAGTAAGCCAGACTCAAAGGAACTTAGGCTCAATGGTTTCCCTCATTCGTCATAATCAGTAGAAACCTTGGGCTCTACTAGCAGAAATCTGCAATAGAGCAAAATCTTGATACATAAGGCCATATAGAATGAAGCTAATTGAAAGGACCTCCAGGATATTGAAACAAAAGCTATATAACGAGTGATTGTTGTCCTTAATGTACTATGTTGTCTCTCATCTACTTTGCTGTCCCTTGGGTATCTCATATTGTTACAGTATCTCACTTTGTTATCTGATATATTGGATTTATTTGTATTTGGTTATTTGAAATTTGATAGGGAAGGGGGGAAAACCAAGACGAGTGGGAGGTGGGGGGAGGGTAATGGGTACCAAGACATATGAAAGGGTATCAATGTATGTGAATTAATACACCTTCTATCTGGCAAATATCATGTAACCCTTTTATTAATTACAATAAAAAATTTAAAAAATAAATAAATAAAAATCTCTATGCCAGAAAAAAAAAGAATTGAGCCTCCCATTTACCCAGTTGCCCAGAAACAAGGGCACACTAAATCCACTAGCACAATGATGTTCATTGCAGCACTATTTACCATAGCAACGATATGGAACCAACCCAGATGTCCCTCAGTTGATGAGTGGATCAACAAGATGTGGTATTTATACACAATGGAATTCTATGCTGCTGTCAGAAATAATGACATTGCCCCATTTGTAAGGAAATGGAAAGACCTAGAAAAAAACGCATATTAGCTGAAGTAAGCCAAACTCAAAGGAACATAGGCCCAATAGCCTACCTCATTTGTCATAATCTGTAGAAACCTTGGGCTCTCCTAGCAGAGATTTACAATAGAACAAAGTCTAGAGACATAAGGCCAAATAGTATGACACTAAATGTAAGGACCTCCAGGATAAGGAAACAAAAGCCATATAATGAGTGACTGTTTTCCTTAATGTACTATGTTATCTCTCATCTCTTTTGCCATCCCTTGGTTATCTCATATTTCACCTTGTTATCTGATATATTTTATATGTGCTTAATTGGTTATTTGAAATTGGATAGGGAAGGGGGAAATCAAGATAAGCGGGGAGGGGCGGGGAAGGGGAGAAGGGAAATGGGGACCATGTCATGAGAAAGGGTATCAATGTTTGTGAAGTTATGCACCTTCTATCTAGTGCATATAATGTAACCCTTCTATTAATCACAGTAAATTTTTTTAAAAAAATAATAAACCTCTTATTTCCATAAAAAAAAGAGTTGAGTCATTTATATTTGGTTACTTGAAATTGGACAGGGAAGGGGGGAAAACCAAGAGGGGGGATGGGGGGAGGCTAATGGGGACCAAGACATGTGGAAGGGTATCAATGTATGTGAATTAATGCACCTTCTATCTGGCAAATATCATGTAACCCTTTTATTAAATACAATAAAAAAAGAGTTGAGCCTCCATACCAGTCCCTCAGTAAATTTCAAATTGGTGAAAATACAAAATCAAAAATGTCTGGTTGGTGGAGTGTTGCCTAGCATTCATGAATACAATTCCTCAGTACCACATACATAGAAAAAAAGCTGGAAGAGGTGCTGAGGCTCAAGTGGTAGGGCTATAGCCTTGAGAAAGCCCAAGGACAGTGCTCAGGCCCTGAGCTCAAGCTCAGGACTGGCAAAAAAAAAAAGTATGGTTGCTTTTGTGAGGAAGATGGCAGGGCCTCAACAAGGGGCCAATATAACTCTGAGAAAACAAAGTGTTAAGGTCTCATCAAATAGTCTGCAGCTAGAGTCTTGCACCAAATGAGCCATAATTGCATAGAAATGTTTGCCAGATAGGAAAATTACAGGGAGTTTGCTTAAGAAGACAGATGTGAGCACATACCGGTGGTGGTGGAAGCAAACAGAGCAATGGCTAGAGAGAGTTGGGACAAAGGCATCAGAGTCAAAGTATGTGTCACTTTCCATTCACTTCCAGCGCAAACTTGATAACCAGGAATGGAAATACACATATAATCTTCTTTTTTTCTGTCTGTCATAGGGCCTAAAGTCTGGGTCTGGGTGCTGTCCCTGAACTCTTCAGCTCAAGGTAAACTGTGCTTTATATAGGGAAATGGATGTAACTGAAGGTTATAATATTAAATAAAAAACTCACCTTTAAAATAGAACTGCCATATTTTCTCTCAATTTTGAGAGCTAGGGTGAAAGAAAAAAACATGAAGATAAAAGTCATGTGGAGGGGGAAGAGAGAAGGGCAGGGGTATATAAAGACTCACAGTGTAAATCTAATCAAAGTACCTTATACATGTAACTGAAATGCTATAATGAATCCCTTCCTTTATTGCTAAGATAATTTTAAAAAACTTTAAAGGCACAAATCTACTCTCTACATACATTGCATATAAGGGGTAGACCCACTATTTGTGAGATCCTCCTTTCATATCCATAAATTGCTAGTGATAATATGAAATTACATCATCATTTTATAAAGCAGTTTGAACATGTTCTTAAAACTTGAACATATACCTAGCAAATATTCAAGCCATCAAACTATTGAATGTTTAACCCAGGAAAATGAAAGCCTATCATCACAAAAAATTGTAGTCAACACTAGCTGTAGGTTGGTTGGCTGTCCAAAGTCATACTCAAGCTCCCAGCACAACCATGTTCATTTCATCATTTATCATAGCTAGGATTTGGTACCAAGCCAGATGACCTCAGTGCATGAATTGATCAAGAAAATATGGTATTTATACAGAATA
This sequence comes from Megascapheus bottae, assembly GCF_031878675.1. Lineage (NCBI taxonomy): Eukaryota > Metazoa > Chordata > Mammalia > Rodentia > Geomyidae > Megascapheus > Megascapheus bottae. The sequence goes on along the minus strand of NC_143510.1, from coordinate 51,917,120 downwards.
GAATTCCATGCTTCCATCAGCAAGAATGACATCCCTCCATTAGTAAGGAAATGGAAAGACTTGGAAAAAAATCATATTAAATGAAGTAAGCCACAACCAAAGAAACATAGACTCCATAGTTTCCCTCATTGATAATGATTAGTGCTATATTTGGATTGCATTAGAAGAGGATCATAATAGCTTAATAACTATGTGCATACCACATATAAAACGGGATAAGGGAAATGAACTCCAATGTAAGAAAACAAGAGGGTTTTCTTAATGTACCATGTGAAGTTATTTCTTTTTTCTTTCATTTTTTCCCCATTGGTTTATTCCTTAATGTCACTGTACTTGATTTTAGTGCCTTGTCTATTATATGTATGTTTAGCTAGATTAGGGAAGGGAAGAACAACAAAATGGTGAGACAAGGAACAAAGGGCAAACCGATATAATAGCAATACTCACAAGATAATATATTGGAAATGAACTTTACAACTTGGGGGGTTGAGGAGTAGGGAAGTGTGAGAAAAATGAGGGAGAAGGTGACAGTGTTTCATAAGAAATACACTTGTTACCTTATGCATGTAGCTGTAATCCCTCTGTATATCACCTTGACAATAAGTTTGATTTAAAAAAAGTTATAGGCAAATGCTCAAAGCAGCTTTAGGTATTCTAATCAACAAAAAGATTTAAATGTATCCCTAACATAGCTAACTATGTTTGGATACTGGAATGAAATGGAATACTGGTAAATATTAGATGAACAATCCATGCAGGCACACGCATGCATAAAGCTACAATAAGCAGCCTTTAGGAAGGCAACTTACTCTACAAAATACTGGATAGTTCTATTCATATATAAAGTAAAAAGAGAGACAGAAAGTCCAACTTTCAGTCTGAGGTTAGTGCGAATACAGGACAAGCAGGAATTGTAGCACTGCATTAAGGAAGCTTACAGTAATAAAGAATGATACTCATTACTTTCATATAGTGATAGTTGTATTTTTCTAATTCTTAGAAAATACAAAATGTAAAAAATTTTAAGCATTTACAAGCATTATCATATTATACTTAAACATGTTTCTTTCTGTGTAACACATATTAGTAAAGGTCTCAAAATAATGTACAGTGATCTCAAATGAAACATCATTGTATACAATATTTCTTCTATGTGTGTTATTTCGTACATGTGATACATGTGATCCAACTGTCTTTTTCATTTTGGTGATTAATAAAAAATCAATTATTTACATTAGAATGGTGCAAGCCAAGATCCTTAGTAGATACAATATTTATTTTGCATAAGTGAGTTTCTCAATTCAAGTTTCTTTTCACCCATGAATTCTGTCTTAGAAAGACATAATCTCTTCTTCTGTGGTTGGATAATTTGGGGTGGTCACACAATAAATTCAGGAAGTTTCCAACAAACCATGCTCCTCTGTTTTGCAGGGGTTGTTTTGCAGGAAGATGGTAAATCAGTTCATTTATACATTCCCCTCCTTGTGTTGTGGTAAGACTAAAGCTTTTACTTCTCGGATGAATAACTTTACAATTGAATGAGATGTATATAATATTTTAAACTATCATGATGATTCATAGGAAATATAAAATGGTTACCTTACAGCTAGAATTGTTACTAATTTTTACTTATTGCTAAAATCATGATGGTTATTATTGTCAATGGATGATGCTAGCATTGTCTCAGGGTTTTAAAGAGATCTGTTGTCAATTTGCTCTAAAATTCTTGTTTTTATGTATTTCATTCCCTTCTCAGAAGGCAGTGTAATTGTAGATTATGTTAAGAATAACCCTTGCATGAAATATTTTATTTCCTTAATTTATAAATCATCATATTTATATTAACTACACAGCATTACAAGAAGAAAACTTGAAGTAGAGATCTTATTCTCCATAGGCAAAATGAAGATCTTAATATCTAGGAGTGCATTCATTCAGAACAAATGAAATTTTATAAACAAAAATACATTACCGAACATTTGCTGTTTTTTCACTTTATTGTTTCTTTTATAGATTGTGCCCTGTACAATGACCCTTTACAACCAGAATCACAAAGGTGTTTGAAGTACTATAACTGCATTTTAGGTATTTATTCACCGAATAGGAAGCAGTAACTTGCAAACTGGATTAAAGATTTAGACATATCATAAGCTCAAGATATCAATGAGTATAGAATGGATTATATTTTTATAATTAGTTGTCACCTTGTAGGGTTCCAAGACTATTTTCTCCAGAGATTGCTAAAATATCATTCAAAAGAAAAATAGACAGTATATTTTTAAAGACAAGATGATATTAACATTCAAGGTAAAGTTTGAGGCAGATAAAAAATGTGCAGTTTTGTGCTGTGTTGCCATTTATGTTCCAACAACCGGTTAGCGGTACCTAAATATTGTTTTTGAGTTTTGAAAAGAAAGGAAGACTTTTAAGCACATGTCTAAAAGCTTCTTTAACCTGCTTGTTCCTTAGAGTATAAATGAAAGGATTTAGTAAAGGGGCCACAGAGGTATTAAGCACAGCTATACCTTTATTGAAAGTCACCCTTTCTGTTGCAGAAGGCTTTATATACATAAAGATACAGCTCCCATAAGTAAGGGAGACAACAACCATGTGTGAGGAACAGGTGGAAAATGCCTTTGATCGTTGTTGCACAGAAGGGAATTTGAGAATGGTTTGGATGATGAATATGTAGGAGAGAACCACTAAGAACAATGTGAAGACAAGAGTCAGCAAAGCTAAGATGAAGGCCATCATTTCTATGAAACTTGTGTCAGTGCAGGAGAGCTGAAGGACAGGGGAAGTGTCACACAGAAAGTGATCGATGGTCCTGGATGCACAGAAATCCAGCTGGAGTCCTAAGAGCAAAGGAGGAAAGATGGTTAAGAACCCAATTCCCCAGGAGCTGAGCACGAGCTGGTGGCACACCTTGGTGTTCATGATGATGGGGTAATGCAGGGGTTTGCAGATGGCCACGTAGCGGTCATAGGACATGGCAGCCAGGAGGTAAAACTCTGTAATTCCTAGTAGAAAAAAGAAGAATAATTGAGTCACACAACAATTGTAGGAGATGGTTTTGTCTCCTGTGAGAATGCTGGTCAAGAAGCGTGGGATATCAACGGTGGTGAATGAAATCTCTAAGAAGGAGAAATTGCAAAGGAAGAAGTACATGGGTGTCTTGAGGCGGGGGTCCAGCAGGGTGAGCAGGATGATGACAAAGTTCCCCATCAGACTCAGGACGTAATTGATCAAGAGGAACAAGAAAACCACAATTTGTAGCTGTGGGTCATCTGTCAGTCCCAGCAGGATGAACACAATCTCCTCTGATTTGTTTTTCATTTTGCCTTTTGATTTTCAGATCTATAGAAAACAAAATCAGGCATCACAGGAAAGAAAAATCACGTGTTGTCTTTCTTTCAGGTTTACCAAGGCCCAACTATTTCCACAGCTCATTTTAGAAGTCATCACAGTCCCCCAATTCATCAGTGCCAAATGAGAATCCACCAGGATGTGTATGGTATCTAATGGACTGTGTGATGTTTAAACAAGTGAAAAATATGCCAGGTGTGGTGGCTCACTCCTGTAATCCTAGGCACTCAGAAAGCTGAGATCTGAGGAATGTGGTTCATTCTAGCCAGGACAGGAAACACCATGAGACTCTCATCTCCAAGAAAGTACCCAAAAAAGCCAGAAGTGGAGCTGTGGCTCAAATAATATACTGCTATGCTAGAGTAAAAGAAGCTCAGCGACAGTGCCCAGGCCTAGAATTCAAAGCACTGGACAAGAGGGAAAAAAAGAATGAAAATAAAAAAGAAAAGCAAGAAACAAGAAGATAATAGAACTAACAGTTGGGTCACCAGTCACAACTGAAAAGATGAACACTGTCACTCTGATATGGTTTCCTTTAGCATCCACTTTCTGCTACCATGTAGGAATGGAAAGAAAACTCAATGGAATGTTGCCAAGGATATTTTTACTGCAATTATCTTGTGCTGTTTCTGAGAGAAATGTTTCTCCCTTACTGAGGCCTGCTTTCCTACAATGAGTATTTTACATTTCTAAACATTGGAAGCTGTATTTTAAAGTACTCTTAGGAGTAGATTACATTAGCACAGGCTTAGCAACAGGTAACTACTTTTCTGTGAGCAATTAACTTAGGAATAGCACTTCATCCTTGTACCATGCACAAGTTTTATAAAACACGTCCTTTCTTAATTGCTTATATATGCTAGAAATGAGAAGCAAAAGTAAACATGTATAGCAAACTTCATTTAGTCTTTAAAATACACATTGTCATACAAACTAACTTTGAACATGCCTGTTTCAAGAATTCATATGTATAATGGATCATATCTTATCTATGTCAAAATATTTATTACTTGAATGCTTTAAATTTTTTTCAGTGCTAAGGAATAAAAGTTTTACCATTAAGCTCAATCTTGTTCAATTTTAATGACTAGGATTTTGTTTTATCAGGTATCTATCTCATTGTTATGCACAACCATTAATTTGTATTTTATGAGGCTTTTCAGTCCTTACAATCTATAATACCACATACCAGTTCATTAGAAATAAGTTCATTAGAAGGAATTTTAATAATAATTTAGATAGCCACAGATATTTCATCTCCTAGTCATAGTTTAAAAGCATACATGGGGTAGTGAAGCTTTCTTCGTGTGTGATAAATGCTTATAGAAACTGAGAAATACAAAAATGCATTTAAAGTATGTCCTAGGAATATAAATGCAAATAAAAGAAAAAAGGCCTATCAATAAGAAATATATTTTTGTAAATTATGCACACAAATGTAAGTAGAAATTAAAATATTAAAACTGGGTCAATAAATACATAAATATAAAAGAAATATTAGTGTGAAAATCTTTTAATATAGGATATGATTATATATACAAGTGACCAAGAAGAACTAGCAATCAAATGATAACAATTCCTAGTTGTACTGAGAAATATATATCTAGTTTTTTGTGACTTTGTGTATATTATTATTAATAGCAAGTGAAATTATTTATAAAGAAGAAAATTGTCTTCTTGTTTTGAAGTAGATCAAGTTAATAGAGTATATCTTCCAAAGTTATGATTTAAAAAAATATTTTTAGAATGGTTTTCATTTTTCAAGCTGTTACTAGAAGCCATATCATGAAACATTTCTCATAAAAAAGAATTAGTGATGCTGTAAGGAAAAAAATCACTCTTAATTTTTTTAACCATCAAATAAAACCAACTCATTTTAAATGGACACTATTTAAGATCATATAATTATATGTGGAGGAAATTAACTGAATTTGTTCCAAGCTCTAAAGCATGAATTATTAAGAAAAAAGAATTCATAAAGCATCAAAAAACTGAAAATGAGAAATTTTCCCAGTACTATGTAAAGTAAATTACAGGTCACTAATCTGTATATTGGGTCATTAGGACCTAAAATGAGATGATAAAATTTGTTAATATTGTAGGTAAATAAAACAGTATAAGCTAGGGAATAATAAGAACATGTAGGTTTTTTGGTGGGGGGGGTCAGTCCCGGAGCTTGAACTTAGGGCCTGAGCACTGTCCTTGCGCTTTCTCAAGGCTAGAGCTCTAATACAGCACCACTTCTGACTTTTTTCCCCCTATGTATGTGGTAACAAGAAATCTGAGCTCTGTGTTTCGTACAAGCTAGGCAAGCACTCTACCAGTAGCCCAAAGTCCCAACCCCAAGAACATGTAATATTTTTGAAAACCATAATTGTAACTCTTGTGTATAGTAATAATTCATAAATTATGGAAAGAACAATGTTCAGACTTAGTTGAGTATAATCAGATTTATGAACCACGATATTCTCACAAATAATTCTGTGACAACAATGATATGAATAAATCATCATAAAATATAATTTCAGGGCTGGGATTTGGCCTAGTGGTAAGAGTGCTTGCCTAGCATGCATGAAGACCCTGGTTCGATTTCTCAGTACCACATACATACAAAAAAGCTGGAAGTGGAACTGTGGCTCAAGTGGTAGAGCTCTAGCCTTGAGAAAGTCCAAGGACAGTGCTCAGGCCTTGAGTGCAGTTCCCATGACTGGCAAAAAATATATATAATTTCATATTATGAAACTATTTTTCCACCTTCAACAGTGACACTTATCATGTGTCCATGTAACAGCTAGTATAGCACAAAATCATAGAAAAAATACTGGAAACACAGGTTAAGAAATGTGATCACATTCAGTTTTTTTGTTTTTTTGTCAGTCGTGGGGCTTGAACTCTGGGCCTGGGCGTTGTCCTGAGCTCTTTAGCTCAACATTACCACAATATCCCTTAAGCCACAGTTCCACTTCCAGTTTTCTAGTGGTTAATTGGAGATGAATCTCATGGACTTTAGTGCTTGGGCTGGTTTTGAACTGATATGCCAAGTAGCCTCCTGAGTAGCTAGGATTACAGGCATGAGCCGCTGCACTGACATGATCACATTCAGTTTTGTTGCATGCTATCATTCATTTAACAGACTATTAAACATGGAGGGGCTTTGTTTTTAAATCATTATTGCTTTGCACTTTAAAGGTCTTCACCATTATCTGCAAGTCAATGTGGTTAGCATACTACTTCTTAAAATAGGTTCAACAACTTCCTTTAATAAGTTGAATACTAAAATATGGGCAAAACTTTTGTATTTCAGATCTTAACTCACCCTGATGATCAGAAAGCACAGACGATCCATTCTTTCATCTATATACCGCATTCTACCCTAAAACATGTGATTGATTTCCAGGTTGTCTGAGATATTGTTTGGCTAATTTAATAATGCATGTTGTTAGAAAAGTCTACCCAATTACCTTTTTTAGGCTTAAAGTATTATACTGTAATTGCTATATATGCATATATATGTATATGAGAGATACATATATATGTATATATAGTTACTTGAGAGATTATAAACTTTGCTAGATGTGACAAATGTTATAGCAGGAATACTAAAAATGCCTCCAGGAGCTATTAATACCTCTGTGTCTTGTGGGAATATATCAAACAGGGAAAAATAAAATAATTCTCAGGGTAATTAAGATCTGATAATATTATTTCCTAAAGGATTTCCAAATTATAATGCACAAAAGTCTTTTATAGAAACATGTAAACACACACACACACACACTCCCATGAACTGGAAAAAGATGACCTACTATAGAGCAATTGAAAATAACATTTTTCTAAACTAAGCTAACACTGTATACCATGCCATAAAAATTCATAGGGATATGTCAAGCTTGGTTACGCTTGATAGTCCTTTGTGAAGAATAACCATGTTCATTATTTTCTTCATATCTCAGCTGATACACTTTTTTGTTTTAACAACTTCAAAGAATGTACCAATAAGTGAAATATGCATACATATTTAGGAAACATAACTTTCATAATATTAAGTGGTGCATATTATGCCTTTAGGCTAAATTCCTCAAACTGGAAACGTTAAATGAAACTAAACACTATATGTTTTTGTTAGCTAATTATAAACTGTTACCTGTGTGTTCAGTCTTCCTTTCCAGCAAAAGAGAATAGGACTGCAGTTTTCTGATGACCTCTAACAGTGTAGGTTCTTCAATTAAATGTCATCTCTTAACTTTTCTAATCATGTGGTAGTTAAATATCACATCATCAAGTGAAAAGCCTTGCCAGATATTTACATATTTGTGAGATGTTTACACATACCTCTTACTATTTTTCCTCTGCCTTTTTTTGTTAGTTCATTCACACATTTTAGTGTTATGTGCCAACAATCTCAATTTTCCTTTTACAACATATGTTGTAAATATTTTCTTCTATTTGACAGTGTCTTACCATATTGTTAATGTGTGTGTATGTGGTAAGTCATTTGTTATGGTGGTTATATGCTTTTTCTCTGTGGTAAATTCTATCTTTATAGCTAAGGAAGAAGGACATCACTTCTTAGGGTTTTGGGGGTTTTCTGGTGGGTCATGGGGCTTGAACTCAGTCTGGTTGCTGTCCCAGAGCTCTTCAGCTCAGGGCTACCACTCTACCTTTGAGCTAAGCCATACTTCCTGTTTTCTAGAGGTTAAGTGGAGATAAGAGTCTCAGGTCATTTTGTGCCTGGGCTGGCTAAGAAGCTTGATCCTCAGATCTCAGCCTCTTGAGTAGCTAGGATTTTAGGCTTGAGCCTCTACACCCGGCTCCTTCTTAGTTTTTAAAATACAACTCTCTTAATAGTTTTACTATTTTTGTTGGGCTTCATTTTCTCTTTACATTCCCTAGTATACAATGTTTAAATACATGACAATAATTATAGGTCCTTATTATGTAGTTTCTTGTTTTATTTTTTCTCATTTTTCTTTCCTTCTTTCTATGGGTGAAATGCTCAATATGGAGTGTAGTGATGTTGTACGTGTGTGTGTATGTAGCTGCAAAACAAGTAGAGTAAGTTGAGAAGAAATAAGGACATTTTCCAGGAAGAAAACACTGCATTTTCAGTCACAAAACCACACACATTCAACAAAGCCTAGAAAATTCTGAAGGCAGAATTGAGAGACCAAGAATGTTAACTCTGGATTACTGTGATGCAGTGTGGCAGAAGAAAGGAGCAGAGATGCAGGAAGACTGGGAGACTCAACAACACTATTAGCACAGGATTCCTATTAAGTTCATTGGCTGTCTAAACAGATACGAGACCTGGTATTACATAGTAAAAAGGAACTTTTGCCTTAGCCTTTACATAGAATATAATGCTATAGAACACTGTAGATCAAATGGATTTAAGAGACAATGAACAATATTCTGCTCACCCTCAACATTATCTTTGTACATTCATTCAAAAGTTTATCAAAATACATCACAACTTAGGACATAAACATGTCTTAAGACAAGAAATTGAAGTATCTTTACCTCTATAATAAAAAATAAAATAAAAAGTAACACATTAACATTTATTGTTCTTTATTGTTTCTTTATAGATTGTGCCCAGTACAATGATCCTTTATAACCAGAATCACAAAGGGTTTGAGTAATGTCAATGCATATTAGGTAATTAATAACCATTTTGGAAGCAGTAACTTGAAAATTGGATTAAATATTTTGATATGGCCTAAAACCGAGATATTAATTAATATAAGATGAATTTTATTTTAATAATTAGTTGTCAACTGTGGGTTCTAAGACTATTTTCTCTAGATATTACTAAAGTCTCCTTTGAAAGAAGAAAATAAAGCATTTATTTTTGCCAGTCATGGGGCTTGAACTCGGCCCCATCATTGTCCTTGGGCTTTCTCAAGGATAGAGCTCTACCACTTCAGCCAAAAGCACCCCTTCCATTTCTTTCTGTGTAAGTGGTACCAAGGAATCAAACACTGGTCTTTGTGCATGCTAGGCAAGCACTCTACCACTAGGCCAAATTCCCAGCCCCTATAGAACATGTATTTAAAGATAATAAGAGATAAACATTCAAGGTAAAATTTTAGGCAGATCAAAAATGTGCAGTTTTGTGCTGTGTTGTCATTTATGTTCCAACAACAGGTTAGCGGTATCTAAATATTGTTTTTTGGTTTTGAAAAGAAAAGAACCCTTTGAAGCACATGTTTAAAGGCTTCTTTAACCTGCTTGTTCCTTAGAGTATAAATGAAAGGATTTAGTAAAGGGGCCACAGAGGTATTAAGCACAGCTACACCTTTATTGAAAGTCACCCTTTCTGTTGCAGAAGGCTTTATATACATAAAGATACAGCTCCCATAAGTAAGGGAGACAACAACCATATGTGAGGAACAGGTGGAAAATGCCTTTGATCGTTGTTGCACAGAAGGGAATTTGAGAATGGTTTGGATGATGAATATGTAGGAGAGAACCACTAAGAACAATGTGAAGACAAGAGTCAGCAAAGCTAAGATGAAGGCCATCATTTCTATGAAACTTGTGTCAGTGCAGGAGAGCTGAAGGACAGGGGAAGTGTCACACAGAAAGTGATCGATGGTCCTGGATGCACAGAAATCCAGCTGGAGTCCTAAGAGCAAAGGAGGAAAGATGGTTAAGAACCCAATTCCCCAGGAGCTGAGCACGAGCTGGTGGCACACCTTGGTGTTCATGATGATGGGGTAATGCAGGGGTTTGCAGATGGCCACGTAGCGGTCATAGGACATGGCAGCCAGGAGGTAAAACTCTGTAATTCCTAGTAGAAAAAAGAAGAACAATTGAGTAGCACAACAATTGTAGGAGATGGTTTTGTCTCCTGTGAGAATGCTGGTCAAGAAGCGGGGGATGCAGACAGTGGTGAATGAAATCTCTAAGAAGGAGAAATTGCGAAGGAAGAAGTACATGGGCGTCTTGAGGCGGGGGTCCAGCAGGGTGAGCAGGATGACGACAAAGTTCCCCATCAGACTCAGGACGTAATTGATCAAGAGGAACAGGAACACCACGCTTTGTAGCTGTGGGTCATCTGTCAGTCCCAGCAGGATGAACACGATCTCCTCTGATTTGTTCTTCATTTTTCCTTTAGAATATCTGATCTATAGAGAACAAAATCAGGCAACACATGAACAAAAAATCACGTGTTGTCTTTCAGGTTTACCAAGCCCCAACTATTTCCACAGCCCACTTTAGAGTTCATCACAACGCCCACCTCCCCAATTCATCAATGTCAAATGAGAATCCAGCAGGATATGTGTGTGTGTGATGTTTACAGAATGTGTGAAACAAATACCGTGCTGGTAGCTCATGCCTGTCATCCTAGCTACTCAGGGGGCTGAGGCTTTAAAAATCCCTTCAAAGCCTGCCTGGGCAAGAAACTCCTAAAGACTCTTAATCTTCAATAAACTACTCAACAAGCCAGAAGTGGTGTCAGTGGTGTCAAGTGGTAATCCTTTGGTCATTAGGAAAAGAAGCTCAGGAACAGTGCCCAGGCCCAGAGTTCAAGAAGTTGGAGGAAAATAAAGCAAATAAGAAAAGAAAAAATAAAAGGAAGAAAGAAGATAATGCAACTATCATTTGTGTCACCAATCACAAATAGAAAGATGAACACTGCCACTGTAATATGCTTTATTTTTATCATCCTTTATCTTTTACCATTTCTGAATGAAAAGAAAAGTCAGTGAAATGGTGCTCGGGACATCTTACTGTGATGTTTTTTATAAGAATGTCAAAAAAAACAAAAAAGCAAAACAAAACAACAAAATTCACTTTCTTTCCTACAAAGGCTTACTTTGCTACAATGAGTATTTTGGCTTTCTGGACAGTGAAAGCTGTATTTTTAAAATACTCTTAGAAGTAAATTACAAATACATTGGTCTAGTAACTGGTTACTAATTTTCTGTGAGTACTTAATTTCAGAATATCACTTTAACCTTGTTCAATGTTTTTAAAAGTTTTAAAAGCATATCATTTCTTAATTGTTTATACATGCTAGAAATGAGAAGCCGAAGTAAACATGCATAGTAATCTTCATTTCCTCATTGTCATATAATGTCATTCAAACTAATCTAGTTATAAGAATTTATATGTATAGTGGATCACATCCTATCTTATATCAAAATATTTATTACTTTAATGCTTCAATTTATTTCTTCAGTGCTCCTGAGCAAAAGCTCTATCACTGAGCTCAGTCCTGGCTCACTCTTTTTTTGGTCTGTCATGGAACTTGAGCTCAGTGCCTGAGTATTTTCCTTGAGCTTTCTCAAGGATAGAGATCTACCAATTGAGCCACAGAACTACTTCCAGCTATTCTATGTATGTGACACTGAGGAACTGAACCCAGGTCTTAGTGCCTGCCTACCAGGCTAAATCCCTGTCCCCCTGGCTCACTTTTTAAGACTAATGAGTGATGTTGTTTTATCAAATATTTTGTTATTATGCACAGGAAGCCATTTGTTTTGTGTTCTTCTGAGGCTGTTCAGTCCTCACCATCTATAACACCAGATACCAGTTCCTTCTGAAATAGGTTCATTAGAAAAAAATATTCATGATGATGTAGATAGCCACAAATATTTCATCTAGTGATAGTTTGAAAACATACATGTCCTAGTGAAGTTCTATGAGTGCTAAATTGTGTAGAAACAAACATACAAATATACATTTAGGATGATTCCTAGGAGTATTTGGGAATAAAGGGGAAAAAAGGCTCATGAAGGCCTAACTATAGGTAATAAATTTTGGTAAGTTATAGAAATTATATATACATTTCACTAAACTATAGAAAAAGTAGAAACTATGATATTAAAGCCATGAAATTATAAATGTAAATATAACAGAATATTGGTGTGAAAAATCTTTTAATATAATATATGATTATATATAGAAATGACTAAGAAGTAGCAGCCAAACAACTCTTGGCTGTACTGGCAAATATATCTTATTTTTTGTGATTATCTGTATATATTATTAACAGTAAATAAAGATAATCATAAAGAAGAAAATTGTACTCTCGCTTTGGAATAGGAGATCAAATTAACAGAACACATCTTCCAAATCTTTGGCTTTACAATCACAATTTTAGAATAGTTGTGATGGAAGTTTTATTTACTAGAACACATGATGGGACATTTCTCATAAAAAGAATTAGTGAGGAGATCGCGGAAGATAGTGGTGGTTCAGTGTGAGTCTTTCTGAGCTCTCGCCAAGATACCAGTTCTAGCATTGTAGGGGAAAGTTCATACCCAAAGATCCATCCTAAGTAAGCTATAGCACCACAGAGATCTCATTCAGAGAGGAGAAAGGCAGGAAACCGGCACAAGAAGACAGCATCGAGCGGCACCAGGCTCTAGGAGCCATCATGGAGACAAAGCCAACCTCCTGAACCTGAGCAGAAAGCACTTCTTGGCAGTGCAGACCTGCAGGCTCCAAACAAAGCCCCACAGAGCATGCGTGAGCCCAGAGCCGTCACCCAGCCATGACGCGGACCTGCCAGCTTCATGGAACCAGAAAATCCAGCAATTTGTGAGTACCTCCGTGGAGAAGTTTCCACTTCTGCTCAAGGAACAACATTGGGAAGGAAACCCCTCCATCACCAGCCAAGAGCAGTGTCATCTTGACTGCTGGCAAAGACCCTGCCAAAACAACTGGAGCCGGGGAAGTGGTGCTGGGAGCGCCATCATTGAAAAGGGCAAAGGATTTTTCAGAGGCAGCTTAGCAAGACATCCGCCTTGGGTGTCAGCAGAAGTTCCTACCCCTGGGTGGGGCCACTCTCAGCTTTACCAGCTTTTATTTTTTTTCTGCTCAATCAAGTAACCTGATCAGAAAAGTCGCAAAGCCAAATCGCAAGAGAAAAAGACTTTTTGAAGGGTTTGGATCCCGAATTTAGTGGAGACACAAGTTTCTTATCCCATTTTCCACCCCAACACACACACAGAAAACAGTTTTTCCTCTACCTTTTTTCATTTGCATTTTATGTGTAATTATTTTTTGCCATTTTACCTCCACCTTTTTTTTTAAATGTTATGATGCTTTCCTTGCCCCCTCCCCCACTTTCCTTCTGTCATTGTGGTTGTTCCTAGAAACATAGTGACAGCACTGGGTACAGACTGGATACAAATGATATTTTTATTGATACAGCCAGGTGCCTTTTAATCTCTGGGTTCTTTGCCCTAGTATTTCTTGTCTAAGAACTCACAATTGTGTGGGATCTCCCCCCACCGTTTTTCTTTCTTTTTTGTTTGTTTATTTCTACTTTTTAAAAATTTTTATCATTGAACTTTCCTATATATACCTTCCTCTTTTCTTTATATATTCTTCTTATTACTCTTCTTATTTTCATAAGTTTTATCTTATTTTTTCTAAATTTTGTACTCAACTATTTTACCTTTCTACCACCTTAGGTCAGTTATCCTTACGCTATCCCTTTTCTTCATTACTATATTAATCTTACACTCCTACATTACTCTTTTATTTTACCTCCCCTCTTGTCTTTCATACTATTTTTCTATCTCTGATCCTCTGTTCATCCTTCAACTTTTATAATGCATGGATCTACAGTTGATGGTTGTTGAGCAATACTGTATATCTGGGAGTTCAATTATACGGTAGGACCAGAGGGACTTAAATACAATACAGATTGGATTGAGAGTTTCTTTTTGGGTCATAAAATGGTGACCGGTAGTGGTATTAGATTTGTCTGTAAGTGCACAAAAAGAGAGAGAGTGATAATGCCAATCTAAAGTTGTGAACATCTATTGTCTGGCCAGCTAAAGAGCTCTAGGTTGGTTATATCTTAAAAATTGTAATCTTAATGGGGACCAAGACATGTGAAAGGGTATCAATGTATGGGAATTAATGCACCACTTATCTGGCAAATATCATGTAACCCTTCTATTAATTACAATAAATATATAAAAAAATTGTAATCTTGTGCAGTATTAATCTTGCTCCCGCTTTTAACTGGGCAGAACAAGAAACTCAAGAAAAATGGCAAATCAAGGAATAACATCTCTCACCCAATATAAACAGACAATGGAGCAGTCAATGGCAAAACTAGAGGAGAGTCCTCTAAATGCTATACAAATGCAACTGATAAACATGATTAATGAAAAGTTTGAAAGCATACAGAAAGAGATATGTGAGGAAGTCATATGTAATCGAGATGAAACCATAAAGAAGGTAATACATGAACATGAGGAAGTCATAAAGGAGGCCATAACAAAGGATTTACAAAGAAAAATGGATGAATTCATAGAATCCACAAACAAAAAGATGACCAAACTCCAAGAAATGTCCAATGAGAATAAAGCAGCTGAGCTAGCCACTCAAATGGAAATCAAGGAGTTAAAGAAGTCCATACACGATCTAAAACAGGAGATGTAAGGCATCAAAAATGAGCAAATGGAAGAAAGGGAGAATAAAGTAGAAAGTATTGATAGCAGGGAGTTTGGCCTAGTGGTTAAAGTGCTTGCCTAGCATGCATGAAGACCAGGGTTCGATTCCTCGGTACCACATATAGAAAAAAAAAGCTGGAAGTGGTACTGAGGCTCAAGTGGTAGAGCTCTAGCCTTGAGAAAGTCCAAGGACAGTGCTCAGGCCCTGAGCTCAAGCCCAGGACTGGCAAAAAAAAGAAAGTATTGATAGCAGGTTAGACAATGCAGAAGAAAGAATCTCTGGGGTTGAAGATAACCTAGTTGTTATAGAGAAAAAACAGAAAATGAGTCAAACCAAATTTAGGAAATATGTGAGAATGCTTCAGGAGGTCCAAAATACAATCAAAAAGCTAATTTAAGGCTAGTTGGTATTGAAGAAGGCCTGGAGAAAGAGGTCAATGGTATTGGAAATATACTTCAGGGAATCATCTCAGAAAACTTCCCAAATATCCAGAAGGGCAGGCGCATCCAGATACAAGAAGCTTTGAGAACCCCAAACAGACCTGACCAGAAAAGGACATCCCACTCCCACATTATAATCCATGTAGGATCAATAGAGACCAAAGAAAAGATCCTAAAAGCAGCCAGAGAGAAGAGAACAGTCACCTACAAAGGAAAACCAATCAGAATAACCACAGATTTCTCAGCAGAGACCATGCAAGCAAGAAGAGATAGGAAGGATATATATATCATGCCCTTAAGACAAAAAACTACCAACCAAAAATACTGTACCCAGCTAAGCTCTCATTTATAACTGAGGGAACAATAAAAACATTCCATTCCAAGGAAAAGTTGCAACATTATGTAGCAACCAAACAAGCATTACAGAAAATTCTCAAAGATGTTCTACACATCGAAAACCAACACAAATATAATACAGAGAAAGAAATGGCACCTAAAAATTATACCAGCTAAGTACTGCAAGAACTGTCAAGCCACACGCCCTAATGAAAGCTTTTAAAAATGGCAGGAACTAGTAAATATTTTTCAATCCTAATTCTCAATATCAGTGGACTTAACTTTCCAATTAAACGGCATAGATTATCTAGTTGGATCAAAAACAAGATCCATCGTTCTGCTGTCTTCAAGAGACACATATTACCCAAAAAACAAACACCTTTTGAAAATGAGAGGTTGGAATAAAATTTATCTACCTAATGGCCCCCATAAATAGGCTGGAGTTGCCAACCTCATATCAGATAAAATAGACTTCAAACTAAAATTAGTGAGAAAAGACAAAAAAGGTTATTACATACTAATAAAGGGATCTCTCCTCCAGGAAGACATAACCATTCTAAATAACACCTAATCCCAGAGCACCGAACTTCATCAAGCAAACTTTACTTTCACTAAAACCACACATATATCGAAACACAATGATTGTGGGTGACTTTAACACACCACTCTCACCTATGGACAGATCAACCACACAAAAAGTCAACAGAGAACACACAGAATTGAATGACTGTATAGACCAACTAGATCCAACAGACATCTGCAGATTATTCCACCCAGCAACAACACAATATACGTTTTTCTCAGCAGGACGTGGAACATTTTCCAAAATAGACCACATTTTAGGCCATAAACAAACCTGGACAGATTCAGAAACACTGAAATTATTAGCTACATTCTCTCAGACCACAACCAGGGCATGAAATTGGTACTGAACACTAATTTCCACCAACGAAAACCCTGTAGTTCATGGAGATTGAACAATACCTCGTTGAATCACCAATGGGTCATTGAGGAGATCAGAACCGAAATCCAACAGTTTATGAAATTTAACAAAAAGGAGCACATGAAATACCAGCTCCTTTGGGACACAGCAAAGGCAGTACTCAGAGAAATAATTATATCTTTGAGTGCTAACATTAACAAATGGGAAAAATCGCAAACCAACAATTTAATGTCCCACCTTAAACTCTTGGAAAAAGAGCAATAAACCAACCATAACCCCAGTAGAAGGAAGCAAATTATTAAAATCAAAAGCAGAATTAAATGAATTGGAGTCCAAAAAAACTATAGAAAGAATCAACAAAACAAGGAGTTGATTCTTTGAAAAAATTAACAAAATTGACAGACCCTTAGCAAATATTACCAAAAAAAGAAGGGAGCATACTGACATAAACAAAATCACAGATGAGAATGGTAATTTCATGACAGAAATTACAAAGATCCAGAGCATCATGAGGGAATACTCTTCAAACCTTATGCCAACAAATTTGAGAATCTAGAAGAAATGGATGAATTTTTAGCCAACATTAACATACCAACACTGAAGCAAAAAGACCTAATCCAACTAAACAGACCTATTTCAAGCACTGAAATAGAAATGGCAATGAGACCTTTCATCCAAGAAAAGCCCAGGGCCAGATGGATTCACAGCTAAATTCTATAAGGTCTTCAAAGCAGAGCTTACACCAGTACTCTTCAACGAAGTTGAAAATGAAGGCTCTTTGCCAAACTCATTCTACACAGCAACTATAACCCTCATCTCAAAACCAGACAAAGATTCATCAAAGAAAGAGAACTATAGACCCATTACTTTGATGAATATTGATGCAAAACTTCTCAATAAAATACTGGCCAACCATGTTCAACAAGTCATCAAAAGATTATGCACTATGATCGAACAGGATTCATCACAGGGATGCAAAATTGGTTCAACATATGCAAGTCAATTAATATAATTCAGCACATCAACAGGAACAAGGACAAGAATCACATGATTGTCTCAATAGATGCAGAAAAGGTATTTGACAAGATCCAACACTCCTTTATGCTAAAAGCTCTGGAGAAACTAGGAATCCATGGAACATTTCTCAGTGTAATAAAGGTTGTGTATGACAACTAGCATTATACTTAATGGTGAAAAGCTAAAGCCATTTCTTCTAAAATCAGGCATGAGACAAGGATGCCCACTCTCTCCACTCCTCTTTAACATAGTATTCGAATTCCTAGCCAGAGCAATAAGGCAAGAAGCAAGCATAAAGGGGATCCAAATAGGGAAAGAGGAAGTGAAACTTTCTCTCTTTGTAGATGACATGATTCTGTATTTCAAGAACCCTATAGACTCCACTCCCAAGCTCCTTGAGCTGATTCAAAACGTTGACAAGAAAGCAGGGTATAAAATTAACCCTCTGGTCAAGATATCGCATCCGTCTCCACAGGCTAAGCCCTCCGATCCTAGTAACCCCCGAGTCTTCTTTGACGTGGATATCGGAGGGTAGCGAGTTGGTAGAATTCTATTAGAATTGTTTGCAGAAAATTTTTGAGCATTGTGTACAGGAGAAAAAGCATTGGATCCACAACTGGGAAACCTCTCCATTTTAAAGGATGTCCTTTCCATCAAACTTGTATATAAATTCCTGTAGACTCCGCCTGTGACTTCTAGTTACATATCTCATGTTCCATGAGCACAGGAATCTCTGAACATAGGGGTGATTTTGGTAACCCTTGACACAAAGGAATAATACTGAGGACATATTTTCATTCATGCGTTAAAACTAGTTATTAAGAAATTTATGATTCAGGGTGGAGACTTCTCAAATCAGAATGGGACAGGTGGAGAAAGTATTTATGGTGAAAAATTTGAAGATGAAAATTTCCATTATAATCATGATCGGGAGGGTTTGCTGAGCATGGCAAATGCAGACTCCAATACAAATGGTTCTCAGTTCTTTATCACAACAGTTCCAACTCCTCATTTGGATGGGAAACACGTGGTGTTTGGACAAGTAATTAAAGGCATAGGTGTGGCAAGGATACTGGAATATGTAGAAGTGAAAGGTGAAAAACCTGCCAAATTGTGCATTATTGCAGAATGTGGAGAATTGAAGGAAGGAATGATTGGGGAATATTCCCAAAAGATGGCTCTGGCGACAGTCATCCAGATTTCCCTGATGATGCAGATATAGAGTTAAAAAATGTGGATAAAGATTTATTAATAGCAGAAGACTTAAAAAACATTGGAAATACTTTTTTCAAGACTCAAAACTGGGAGATGGCTATTAAAA
Organism: Megascapheus bottae; assembly: GCF_031878675.1. Lineage (NCBI taxonomy): Eukaryota > Metazoa > Chordata > Mammalia > Rodentia > Geomyidae > Megascapheus > Megascapheus bottae. Next base: position 51,898,273 of record NC_143510.1, on the reverse strand, counting down.
AATATACAAAAGTTTTAAGATACTTGGATAGTTCAAAGGCTGTTATTGAGAAAGCAGATACATCTAGACTACAACCCATAGTTTTAAGCTGTGTGTTAAATGTTGGTGCCTGTAAACTGAAGATGTCAAATTGGCAGGGAGCAGTTGACAGTTGTTTGGAGGTGCTTGAAATAGACCCATCAAATACCAAAGCACTGTACCGCAGAGTCAAGGATGGCAAGGATTAAAAGAATATGATCAAGCTTTGGCTGATCTTAAGAAAGCCCAGGAGATAGCATCAGAGGATAAAGCCATCCAGGCAGAATTGCTGAAAGTCAAGCAAAAGATAAAGGCACAGAAAGATAAAGAGAAGGCGGTATATGCAAAAATGTTTGCTTAATAAGGATTCACTTTTGCTTAAATGTTACCCATTGATTATATAAAGACAGTAAGACAATATGGGTTCTAAATAGGATCCCTAGTATGTTTGCTTTGACACTTTAGTCCTTTGTTGTTTACGGTTAGAAATACTGATGGAGGTAACTTATTAATAAAATATTACAAAATGCAAAAAAAATTAACCCTCAAAAATCAACTGCCTTCCTCTATGCCAACAATGAGAGGAAAGAGGCAACAATCAGGAAAGCAACTCCTTTTGCAATCGCCTCAAAGAAAATAAAGTACCTAGGACTTAACTAATAATGTAAAGACCTTTTTGATGAAAACTTTTTTTTAAAAAAGCCCTGAAAAAGGAAATTAAAACAGAACTGAGGAAATGGAAAAACCTCCCATCCTCCTGGATTGGAAGAATTAACATGGTGAAAATGACAATCTTGCCAAGGGCTATCTACAAATTCAATGCAATACCCATCAATATCCCAATGTCATTCTTTAAAGAAATAGAAGAGGCCATCCAAGGTTCATATGGAATAATAGAAGACCCCATATAGCAAAAACAATTAGTAGCAGAAAGAACAGCGCAGAAGGAATTTCAATACCAAACGTTAGACTCTATTACAGGGCTATATTGACTAAAACAGTTTGGTACTGGCACAAGAACAGGTCTGCAGAATAGAATGGAAGAAAGACAGCCTCTTCAACAAGTGGTGCTGGCAGAACTGGTTAAGCACCTGAAGAAAACTAAAGTTGGACCCTTATTTTTCACACTGCATCAAGATTAACTCCAAATGGATCAAAGACCTCAAGGTAAAACCAGACACACTGAATACTTTATAAGAAGGAATAGAAGATACAATAGGTCTCCTTGGCACAGGTCAAAACTTTCTTAATAAGGACCAAGAAACATAAGAAATCAGAGAAAGCCAGATAAGTGGGACTGCATTAGACTGCAGAGCTTCTGTATGGCAAAAGACATAGCTCCCAAACTAGCTAGAAAGCCTACAGAGTGGGAGAAGATCTTCACTAACCACACAACAGACAAAGGCCTCATATCTAAAAATATCAACAGCTCTAGAAACTGAATCACTCCAAAAGTAATCTCCAAAGAAAGAAACATCCCATTAAAAGATGGGCCAAAGACTTAAGAGAGTCCTCTCTGAAGAAGAAATAAGAATAGCATATAGACACATGAAGAAATACTAACATCTCTGGCCATAAAAGAAATGCAAATCATAACAACTCTAAGATTCCACCTCAATCTAGTTAGAATGGCCATGATCTAGAAATCTAATAACAACAGATGATGGAGGGGATGCAGCCAGGAAGGATCATTACTACACTGTTGGTTGGAGTGCAAACTCATCCATCCACTATGGAAAGCAGTATGGCAGTTCCTGAAAAGACTAAACATAGAGCTCCCCTATGACCCAGCAATTCCACTACTTGGCATTTATCCAATCATCCAGAAACAGGGACATACTAATGCCACTAGCACAACAATGTTCATTGCAGCACTATTTATCATAGCAAAGATATGGAACCAACCCAGATGCCCCTCAGTTGATGATGGATCAATGAGATGTGGTATTTATACACAATGGAATTCTATGCTGCTGTCAGAAAGAATGACATCGCCCTATTTTTAAGGAAATGGAAACACTTAGAAAAAATCATATTAAGTGAAGTAAGCCAGACTCAAAGGAGCATAGGCTCAATGGTTTCCTTCATTTGTCATAATCAGTAGAAACCTTGGGATCTCCTAGCAGAGATTTACAATAGAATAAACCTAGATACATAAGGCCATACAGGATGATGCTAAATGTAAGGACCTCTAGTATATAGAAACTAAAGTCATATAATGAGTGATTGTTGTCCTTAATGTACTATGTTATCTCTCATCTCTTTTGCTGTCCCTTGGTTATTCCATATTGTTACAGTATTTCACCTTGTTATCTGATATATTGTATGTATGCATATTTAGTTATTTGAAATTGGGTAGGGAAGGGTGGAAAACAAGATGTGGGGTGGAGGTGGGGAAAGGAAATGGGGCCCAAGGCATGATAAAGGGTAATGTATGTGAAGTAACGCACCCTCTATCTGGTGAATATAATGTAACCCTTCTATTAAATACAATTAAAAATTATATGGAAAAAAAAGAATTAGTGATACTTTGGGGGAAAAACTCATTCTTGGTGTTTTTACCATCAAATAAAACAAACTAATTTTACGCGGAAAAGGCATTTGACAAAATCCAACACCCCTTTATGTTAAAAGCTGTGGAGAAACTAGGAATCCATGGAACATTCCTCAATATAATAAAGGCTGTGTATGAGAAACCTACTGCTAGTATTACACTTAATGGTGAAAATCTAAAGCCATTCCCTCTAAAATCAGGAACGAGACAAGGATGCCCACTCTCTCCACTCCTCTTTAACATAGTACTAGAATTCCTAGCCAGTGCAATAAGGCAAGAAGCAAGCATAAAGGGGATCCAAGTAGGGAAAGAGGAAATAAAACTATCCCTCTTTGCAGATGACATGATTCTGTATTTAAAGAATCCTATAGACTCTACTCCCAAACTCCTTGAGCTGATTCAAAACTTTGGAAGAGTAGCAGGCTATAAAATCAACCCTCAAAAATCAACTGCCTTCCTTTACGCCAGCAGTGAGAGGAACGAGGCAATAATCAGGAAAGAAACTCCTTTCACAATAGCCTCAAAGAAAATAAAGTACCTAGGAATTAGCTTAACTAAGAATGTAAAGGACCTTTTTGACGAAAACTTTAAAACCCTAAAAAAGGAAATTAAAGCAGAACTAAGGAAATGGAAAAACCTCCCATGCTCCTGGATTGGAAGAATCAACATTGTGAAAATGACAATCTTGCCAAGAGCTATCTACAAATTCAATGCAATACCCATCAACATCCCAATGTCATTCTTTAAAGAAATAGAAGAGGCAATCCAAAATTTCATATGGAATAATAAAAGACCCCGTGTAGCAAAAACACTTCTTAGCAGAAAGAACAGCGCTGGAGGAATTTCAATTCCAAACTTTAGACTCTATTACAGAGCTATAATTCTCAAAACAGCTTGGTAGTGGCACAAGAACAGGCCTGAAGACCAATGGAATAGAACTGAGGACCCAGATATTAAACCACAGACCTATGGCCACCTAATCTTTGACAAGGGAGCCAAAAAAATAGAATGGAAGAAAGACAGCCTCTTCAACAAGTTGTGCTGGCAGAACTGGTTAAGCACCTGCAGAAAACTAAACTTGGATCCTTCTTTGTCACCTTGCACTAGAATTAACTCCAAATGGATCAAAGACCTGGAGGTAAAACTGACACACTGAAAACTCTACAGGAAGGAATAGGAGATACACTAGGCCTCCTTGGCACAGGTCGAAACTTTCTTAATAAGGACCAAGAATCACAACAAATCAGAGAAAGGCTGGATAAGTGGGACTGCATTAAACTGCAGAGCTTTTGTATGGCAAAGGACATAGCTAGTAAACTAATCAGGAAGCCTACAGAGTGGGAGAAGATCTTCACCAACCAAACAACGGACAAAGGCCTCATATCTAAAATATATCAACAACTCAAAAAATTGAATCACTCCAAAACTAACCTCCAAAGTAACAACCATCCCATTAAAAAATGGGCCAAAGACTTAAAGAGAGTCTTCTCTGAAGAAGAAACAAAAATGGCCTATAGACACATGAAGAAATGCTCAACATCTCTGGTCATAAAAGAAATGCAAATCAAAACAACTCTAAGATTCCACCTCACTCCAGTTAGAATGGCCAGGATCAGGAAAACGAATAACAACAGATGCTGGAGGGGATGTGGCCAGGAGGGATCACTACTACACTGTTGGTGGGAGTGTAAACTCGTTCAACCACTATGGAAAGCAGTGTGGCAGTGCCTCAAAAGGCTAAACATAGAACTCCCCTTTGACCTAGCAATTCCACTACTTGGCATTTACCCAACCATCCAGAAACAAGGGCATACTAAATCCACTAGCACAACAATGTTCATTGCAGCACTATTCACCATGGCAAAGATATGGAACCAACCCAGATGTCCCTCAGTTGATGAGTGGATCAACAAGTTGTGGTATTTGTACACAATGGAATTCTATGCTGCTGTCAGAAAGAATGACATCACCCCATTTGTTAGGAAATGGAAAGACTTAGAAAAAGTCATATTAAGTGAAGTAAGCCAGACTCAAAGGAACTTAGGCTCAATGGTTTCCCTCATTCGTCATAATCAGTAGAAACCTTGGGCTCTACTAGCAGAGATCTGCAATAGAGCAAAATCTTGATACAGAAGGCCATATAGAATGAAGCTAATTGAAAGGACTTCTAGGATATTGAAACAAAAGCCATACAACGAATGATTGTTGTCCTTAATGTACTATGTTGTCTCTCATCTCCTTTGCTGTCCCTTGGTTATCTCATATTGGTAGAGTATCTCACTTTGTTATCTGATATATTGAATTTATTTGTATTTGGATATTTGAAATTTGATAGGGAAGGGGGGAAAACTAAGACGGGAGGGGGGTGTGGGGGGGGAGGGAAATGAGTACCAAGACATGTGAAAGGGTATCAATGTATGCGAATTAGTGCACCTTCTATCTGGCAAATATCATGTAACCCTTTTACTAATTACAATTAAAAAAAACAAACTAATTTTAAATGAGCTCTATTTAGATCATATATTGTATGAGGAGGATATTAAGAATGTTAGTTCTGAGCTCTAAGCATGAATTTCTCTTAAGAAAGAAGAATGCATAAAGAACCAAAAATATTTTAAAATGAGAAAAAATTAATGCTATGTAAAGGATATTAAAGAAGGACATTAATTTGTGAATTTGGTTCATTAGGACCTAAAATGAGATGATGAAATTAGGTAGTACTGCAGTCAAGTGAAGCAGTATAAGCTATAGGATACTGAGAACTTGTGGTATTTTTGAAAAAAAATAATTGTACCTAGGAATTACTGCACCAGTAATTTCAGTAGCATTACTCTTGGGTTGAATTCAGGACATCACACATTCTATGTTAAGTCAAATCTCTAATCTTAGTCTATAATTTCCTCATGTTTTTTTCAGTTAATAGAAGAATGAATGATGCTAATAAACAAATTGAAAGCTAACCATCTCAAAAAAATAATTGTAACTCATGTCTTGCAATCTTTTAAGAAAACCATAAATTATGGAAAGAACAATGTTCAGACTTCTTCAGTCAAATTCATTCAGACTTTTTATTGTAATTAATAGAGGGTTTATATTTATATTCACCAGATAGAAGGAGCATTTCTTGGGCCGAGAGTTTGGCCTAGTGGTAGAGTGCTTTCTTATCATGCATGAAGACCCGGGTTCGATTCCTCTGTACCACATATAGAGAAAAATGCTGGAAGTGATGCTGTGGCTCAAGTGGTAGATCTTTAGCCTTGAGAAAACCCAAGGACAGTGTTCAGGCCCTGAGTTCAGGCCCCAGGACAGGCAAAAGAAAAAGAAGGAGCATTTCTTCACACAAATTAATATCCCTTCTTATGTTTTTGTCCCCATTTCCCTCCCCCACCCCTCCCCTCATCTTGTTTCCCCCCTTCTTTTTCCTATTCTAAATAAACAAATAAACATATATACAATATACCAGATTAAGACTTTTTGAAAGACTCTATTCTCACAAATCATCCAGTGATAGAAGTGTTATGAATTTATACTCATATAATTTCATCTTATCAAACTATTTGCCCAGCTTCACTAATGAGGTTTACTATGTGTGATTTTATAGTACAAATTACAGAAAAAATAATGAGAACATAGGTAAGGAAATGTGATCACATTAGTTTTGCTACATGCTATTATTAATTTAGCAGATTATTAAAATGTTAAAGTCCTTTTACTTTTGAATCATTATTGCATTTCACTTTGAGGGTCTTCACCATTACCTGCAAGTAAATGTGGTTAACATATTACTTCTTAGAATAGTTTTAACAGCTTTCTTTAATAAGCTGAATTTCAAAATATGGGCAAAACGTTTGTATTTCAGCTCTTAACTCACCCTGATGAGCAGAAATCATAGACGATCCATTCCTTCATCTACATATCACATTCTACACTAAAATATAGGGTTGATTTCAAGATTGTCCAAGAGATATTGTTTGTCTAACATAATAATGCATGTTGTTAGGAAAAGCTGTTCAATTACCAATTTTTGCAACTATATTTTTACAACTATTTTTTATATTGTAAACACTCTGCTATAAATATTATATATAGTTAGTTAGGGTATTATAAACTTTGCTAAATATGACAAATGGTATAGGACAAATATTAATAATGCCTCCAGGAGCTATTTATGCCTCCATGTCTTATGGGAATATATCTAACAAGGAAAAATAAAACAATTCTCAAGGAAATTAAGATCTCTTAACATTATTTCCTAAAGGATTTCCAAATAGTAATGTACAAAAATCTTTTATAGAGATATATAAATATACACAAACATACATACACCTATTTCCTCTTATTGTTTATGTTTCCAGATAATTTATTATTGATTGATATAACATTGGAATGTCTATTAATATCTGTCTTTGGCTATATATTTTAGGATTTAGAAAGAGAAGATGAGATATGTAGATATTAAAAGCAAAATAATAAAGTAGAAAAAGGCAGTCTGTTGTAGAGCAATTGATTTCAGGAAAAATGTATTACACTAAAAATAGCATTTTTAAAACTCATCCAACAATATAAACCATAAAACATACCATAAAAATTCATAGGGACATTTTAAGTTTGGTGACACTTCCATAGTCCTTCTTTGTGAAGAATAACCATATTCATTATTTTCCTGATATGTCACCTGGTAGACTGTTTCTGTTTCAATAACTTTCAAGAACATACCAATAAATAAACTGTGCATATACATTTAGGAAACATAACTTTCATAACATTGAGTGACACATGTTAGGGCTTTAGGCTAAATTTCTCAAATGGTAAATGCAAAATGAAAATTAAACACTATATATCCTTGTGAGCTATTGATGACAGGTTCCCTAGATGTGTTCAATCTTCCATTCCCAACAACAAAGAACAGGACTCTGGTTTTTGACAACCTTTACAACAGTGTAGGTTCTTATACTTTAACAATGTTGGCTGTCACATGACTAAGCCATGGTAAAGAACATCACTTTTGAATTTTTGTAAGTGTGTGGGTAGTAGAACATCGCATCGTAAGTTGGAAAGCCTTGCTATATATGTATATTTGTGAATTGTCTACACGAATCTCTTACTATTTTTCCTGTCAGGTTTTCTTTTTTTGTTTTTTTTTATTGTAATTAGTAAAAGGGTTACATGATATTTGCCAGATAGAAGGTGCATTAATTCACATACATTGATACCCTTTCATATGTCTTGGTACCCGTTTCCCTCCCCCCCCACACCCCCCACCCGTCTTGGTTTTCCCCCCTTCCCTATCAAATTTCAAATATCCAAATACAAATAAATTCAATATATCAGATAACAAAGTGAGATACTCTACCAATATGAGATAACCAAGGGACAGCAAAGGAGATGAGAGACAACATAGTACATTAAGGACAACAATCATTCATTATATGGCTTTTGTTTCAGTATCCTGGAGGTCCTTTCAATTAGCTTCACATTATATGTCCTTATGTATCAAGATTTTGCTCTATTGCAAATCTCTGCTAGTAGAGCCCAAGGTTTCTACTGATTATGACGAATGAGGGAAACCATTGAGCCTAAGTTCCTTTGAGTCTGGCTTACTTCACTTAATATGATTTTTTCTAAGTCTTTCCATATCCTAACAAATGGGGCGATGTCATTCTTTCTGACAGCAGCATAGAATTCCATTGTGTACAAATACCACAACTTGTTGATCCACTCATCAACTGAGGGACATCTAGGTTGGTTCCATATCTTTGCTATGGTGAATAGTGCTGCAATGAACATTGTTGTGCTAGTGGATTTAGTATGTCCTTGTTTCTGGGTGGTTGGGTAAATGTCAAGTAGTGGAATTGCTGGGTCATAGGGGAGTTCTATGTTTAGCCTGTTGAGGCACTGCCACACTGCTTTCCATAGTGGTTGAACGAGTTTGCACTCCCACCAACAGTGTAGTAGTGATCCCTCCTGGCCACATCCCCTCCAGCATCTGTTGTCATTCGTTGTCCTGATCCTGGCCATTCTAGCTGGAGTGAGGTGGAATCTTAGAGTTGTTTTGATTTGCATTTCTTTTATGACCAGAGATGTTGAGCATTTCTTCATGTGTCTATAGGCCATTTTTGTTTCTTCTTCAGAGAAGACTCTCTTTAAATCTTTGGCCCATTTTTTAATGGGATGGTTGTTACTTTGGAGGTTAGTTTTGGAGTGATTCAATTTTTTGAGTTGTTGATATATTTTAGATATGAGGCCTTTGTCCGTTGTTTGGTTGGTGAAGATCTTCTCCCACTCTGTAGGTGCCTTCCTTTATGCCAACAGTGAGAGGAATGAGGCAATAATCAGGAAAGAAACTCCTTTCACAATAGCCTCAAAGAAAATAAAATACCTAGGAATTAGCTTAACTAAGAATGTAAAGGACCTTTTTGACGAAAACTTTAAAACCCTAAAAAAGGAAATTAAAGCAGAACTAAGGAAATGGAAAAACCTCCCATGCTCCTGGATTGGAAGAATCAACATTGTGAAAATGACAATCTTGCCAAGAGCTATCTACAAATTCAATGCAATACCCATCAACATCCCAATGTCATTCTTTAAAGAAATAGAAGAGGCAATCCAAAATTTCATATGGAATAATAAAAGACCCCGTGTAGCAAAAACACTTCTTAGCAGAAAGAACAGCGCTGGAGGAATTTCAATTCCAAACTTTAGACTCTATTACAGAGCTATAATTCTCAAAACAGCTTGGTAGTGGCACAAGAACAGGCCTGAAGACCAATGGAATAGAACTGAGGACCCAGATATTAAACCACAGACCTATGGCCACCTAATCTTTGACAAGGGAGCCAAAAAAATAGAATGGAAGAAAGACAGCCTCTTCAACAAGTTGTGCTGGCAGAACTGGTTAAGCACCTGCAGAAAACTAAACTTGGATCCTTCTTTGTCACCTTGCACTAGAATTAACTCCAAATGGATCAAAGACCTGGAGGTAAAACTGACACACTGAAAACTCTACAGGAAGGAATAGGAGATACACTAGGCCTCCTTGGCACAGGTCGAAACTTTCTTAATAAGGACCAAGAATCACAACAAATCAGAGAAAGGCTGGATAAGTGGGACTGCATTAAACTGCAGAGCTTTTGTATGGCAAAGGACATAGCTAGTAAACTAATCTTTTTTTGTTTTTATCGGTTCACAAATATGAGGATTTTATTGTGTGATAGCAATCTCAACATTCCCTCTATATATTGTAAATGTTTCCTTCTATATTGACAGTAAATGACTTGTGTATGTAATAAGTCAATACTTACCTTTGTATTGTTTATGCAGGTCATATTCTTTGCTTTGCTTTGAACTCTATCTTTAGAGATAAAGAAAAAAGAAATTCCTTCTTAATTTCTTAAAGGTTATGACTATTTTAGTAGTTTTTTTTTCCAGTCTTGGCTTGAACTCAAGGCCTAAGCACTGTCCTTGGGCTTTCTCAAGGTTTGAGCTCTACCACTTGAGCCATAGCACCGCTTCCAGCTTTTTCTTTTTAAAAATTTTTATTGTTGAGGTAATGTATAGAGGGGTTACAGTTACATTTGCCAAGTAGTAGATATATTACTTCTCACACTTTAATACCCCTTCTTATGTTTTTGTCCCCGTTTCTCACCTCCCACCCTTTCCCAATCATCTTGTTTTCTCCCCTTCCCTTTCCTATTTCAAATAGACATATATAGAATATACCAGGTAACAAAGTCAGATACAGTAACAATATGAGATTAAACAAAGGACAAAAAGGAGAAGAGAAATAACAGTAAATTAAGAACAACAACAACACAAGATAAAGCCCTTGTTCCGATATTCTGGAACCTTTCATTTAGTCTCATCCTATATGACCTTATGTACCGAGGTTTTGCCCTATTGCAATCCTCTACTAGAAGAGTCCTACATGTGTACTAATTATTACAAATGAGGGAAACCATTGAGCCTATGTTCCTTTGGGTCTAGATTACTTCACTTAATATGATTTTTCCAAGTCTTTCCGTTTCTTTCCAAATTGGGCGATGTCGTTCTTTCTGGTGGCAGCATAGAATTCCATTATGTATAAGTTCAACATCTTGTTGATGAAGTTATCTATTGAGGGGCATCTGGGTTGGTTCCATATCTTTAAAGATTAGTTTTGGAGAGATTCAATTTTTTTAGCTGTATGTATATTTTAGATATGAGGCCTTTGTCTGTTGTATGGTTAGTGAAGATCTTCTCCTACTCTGTTTACTACTATTTAACTTGCTAGCTATGTCCTTTGCCATACAGAAGCTCTGCAGTCTAATCCAGTCCCATTTGTCCAAACTTTTTTGATTTGTTGTGTTTCTGGATCTTTAAGAAGTTTTTAACCTGTGCCAAGGATACTTAGTGTATTTCCTATTCCTTCTTGTAAATTTTTCAGGGTATCTGCTTTTACCTCGAGGTCTTTGATCCATTTGGAATTAATCCTGGTGCAGACTTCCAGCTTTTTCTATATATATGGTATTGAGGATTCAAACCTAGGTCTTCCTGCATGTTAGGAAAGCAAAGGACATAGCATGTCACCACAAAAAATTTGTAGTCAAATACTCATACCAGCTTTAGGTATGTTAACTAATCATAAAAGTTCATGCCTCCAAATAGATAAAGAGCTAACTATGCTTGGATACAGCAATTAAATGAAATATTGGTAAGCATAAAGAGATAATCAATCCATATAGGCATTTTCAAGGGTAAATCTACAATAATGAGCAATAATGGACAATTCCCTCCATATTTGAAATAAAAATAGAGACAGGAAGCAAATATTTCCTTCCTGATTGTGGTATGAAATACAGAAAAAGCAGGAATTTTAAAGCCACATTACAAAGTAATAAGGAATGAATGCTCATTACCTTGATACAGTCATAGTTGTACTTTATAAAATTCTTAGAAAATATAAAATTTGAAGTATTTTATGCATGAGCAAGCTTATCACATTTTATACTTTAAACATAGCCTCTTTCTATGTGATGCTCATTAATAAAGCTTACAATATGTGTATTGGCCTCAAATGAATCATAAAAATATTTTTGGGGTGGCAGTTTGGGCTGGTGGTAGAGTGCTTGTCTAGCATGCTTGAAGTCCTGGGTTTGATTTGTTGGCACCACATGCATAGAAAAAGCCAGAAATGGTGATGAAGCTCAGCTGGTAGAGCTGTAGCCTTGGGAAAGTCCAAGAACAGTGGTCAGGCCCTGAATTCAAGCATTGGGACTGGCAAAAATATTGCTTTTATGTATGTTATTTGATATATATAAGCTAACCTTTTTCATTTTTTGATTAATGAAAAATCAATTTTTCATATCAGCATGGTGCAAGTCAAAATCCTTAGCTGATAGAATGTTTGTTTTGCAGAAATGAGTTTCTCAGCTCAAGTTCCTTTTTACCTAGTGAATTCTGTCTTAGAAAAATATAACCCCCTCTCCTCTGGCAGGGTAAATTTGGAGTGGTTATCAGTATTTCAGGCAGCTTTCACTGAAGGAAGTGGCTTGGTTATGCAGGTCTTCTTTTCCATTCACCTGGCTTCAGAAAGACAATAAGTCAGATCATTTATTCATTCCTCTCCTCTTGTGGGCGTTAAGATGAAAGATTTTCCTTTTCCATTACAATTGAGTGAGTTATGTGTACTATATATTTTCACAATTCTTAAAATGCTTACTTGACACCTATAATTGATACTAATTTTTACTTATAGCTAAAAGCATGATGACTATTATTGTCATTGAATGAAGCTGAGCACTGTTTCAGGATGTTAAAGAGATTTATTGTCAATTTTCTCTAAAACCCTTGTCATTATGTGTTTCATTACATTCTCAGAATCAGTATAATTGTAAAGATCATTATAAGAACAACATGTAGCAGGGTGCCAATGGCTCATGACTGTAACCTAGCTATTCAGGAGGCTGAAATCTGAGAAGTGCAGTTCAAAGCCAGCCTAGGAATGTTAGTTCATGAGACTCTTATCTCCAATTAACCATGAGGAAACTGGAAGCGGTGCTATGGCTCAAGTGGTAGAGCATTATTCTTGAGCCGAAGAGGTCAGGGACAGCGTCCAGGCACAGAGTTCAAGCCCACTACAAACAACAACAACAAAAAAAGACAGAGAGAACATGCTTTTCCCTTACAAATGTAAATTAACTATACAGCCAAAGCAGTTTAAGAGGAAAACTTGAAGTAGAGATCTTAAAATCTAGAAATGCTTTAGTTCAGGAAAAAAAGAATGTTCTTAAAATAATACATTAACTAATATTTGTGTTCTTTCCCCTTATTGATTCCTTTATTGGTTGTGCCCTGTACAATGATCCATTACAAGTTTGAAATAACTTAAGTGGATTTTATGTATTTAACCACTGATTAGGAAAAAAACTGCATTAAATATTTAGACATATCCCAAACCCAAGATATCAATGATTATAGTATAGGTTTTAATTAATTTATTAATTTTTTAACAATTACTTGTCATCTGTAGGGTTCTAAGACTATTCTCCTAGAGATTACTAAGATCTCCTCTGAAAGAAGAATATAGAACGTATTTTTAAAGGTAATATGATATAAACATTCAAGGTAAAATTTGAGGCAGACCAGAAATATGCAGTTTGTGATGGGCTATTACCCATTTCTCAACAACATATTCACTGTATCTAAATGTTGTTTTTGAGTTTTGAAAAGAAAGGAAGACTTTGAAGCCCATGTTTAAAGGCTTCTTTAACCTGCTTGTTCCTCAGTGTATAAATGAAAGGATTTAGTAAAGGGGCCACAGAGGTATTAAGCACAGCTACACCTTTATTGAAAGTCACCCTTTCTGTCGCAGAAGGCTTTATATACATAAAGATACAGCTCCCATAAGTAAGGGAGACAACAACCATATGTGAGGAACAGGTGGAAAACGCTTTTGATCGTTGTTGCACAGAAGGGAATTTGAGAATGGTTTGGATGATGAATATGTAGGAGAGAACCACTAAGAACAATGTGAAGACAAGAGTCAGCAAAGCTAAGATGAAGGCCATCATTTCTATGAAACTTGTGTCAGTGCAGGAGAGCTGAAGGACAGGGGAAGTGTCGCAAAAAAAATGATCGACAGTTTTGGATGCACAGAAATCCAGCTGGAGGCCTAAGAGCAAAGGGGGAAAGATGGTTAAGAACCCAATTCCCCAGGAGCTGAGCACGAGCTGGTGGCACACCTTGGTGTTCATGATGATGGGGTAATGCAGGGGTTTGCAGATGGCCACGTAGCGGTCATAGGACATGGCAGCCAGGAGGTAAAACTCTGTAATTCCTAGTAGAAAGAAAAAGAACAATTGAGTTGCACAGCCATTGTAGGAGATGGTTTTGTCTCCTGTGAGAATGCTGGTCAAGAAGCGGGGGATGCAGACAGTGGTGAATGAAATCTCTAAGAAGGAGAAATTGCGAAGGAAGAAGTACATGGGCGTCTTGAGGCGGGGGTCCAGCAGGGTGAGCAGGATGACGACAAAGTTCCCCATCAGACTCAGGACGTAATTGACCAAGAGGAACAGGAAAACCACGATTTGTAGCTGTGGGTCATCTGTCAGTCCCAGCAGGATGAACACGATCTCCTCGGATTTGTTCTTCATTTCTTTTTTCTCCTATAAGTCTATAGAAAAAATTTTAAAAAGTTCTTTTCTGGTGTAAGAAAAGATTCTTCTTCCTTTTCAGTCACACACAAATCTATCAACCTACAAATATCTGTGCCATCAGCTCAGAGTTCTTCCCAATGCAGAGGTCTTGCCTTAAGCAGTGTGGAAATGACTGCTGTTCTCCAGGGCTCCTGTGGTGATAAGCTGGCTAATGTGGTAATTGGGAAATTAAGTGAGACTTAGGAAGATAAGCTAACTTTCAAAGATGGCAACAAAACGATCTGCTAGTCCCGAAGGTGAAGGTCAACACCATCATTCTTGTTTGGTTTGCCTGTATCATCCTCTGTGTCTTATGGGCTCTGAGTGGGGGAAAAAAGTCATCTATATGGAAAAGTGACATATATCTAGAGCTTAAGCCAAAGCTGTGTTGTTGCTATTTCAGATAGAAAACACAAATAATTTTCTTTCTTACATCTACTCTGATTCCAATAAGGAATGGTTTCTTCTTCTCAATAAGCAACATTTTATTTTGAAACATTGTTGCACCATTTTATGCATCAATAATAACATTTTATTCTTATATGTGAGTTCATTACTGATGAAATTTACATTTTTCTTGCATAAGTGTCAAGTGGTCATTTTAGATGTTTTAAAACAGAACCACAATCACACATACCTAACCACCTACAATCAGTTTTTCCAACACACACCTCCATATACATAAACCTTGACTCTGTTGTGTATCAGAATTCATTCTCTTATGTTGTTGTATTTGCTGTATCATAGCTCAATATGTCTATTAGTTGAGTGGGTAGAATTTGTTGACATCTAAGAAACAGATAGCCTTGACCATACTAGGAAAATGCTCTACCCACTGATTTCTATCCAGAACTTATTTAAAATTTATTTGATGAAATTGTTTCCTCAGACATTTCCATGCAATATATGGGAAATATTTTGTTAGCTTATGAAGATCTTCAACCCCTTTGTCACTTATGACCGTTAGCCTAGACAGCACTTCCCATGCTTGCTGAATTTTTTTAAATGATGGCATAGATAGTAAATATTTCATCTCATAGTCGTGATTGGAAAACATACAATGTGGAGTGGTAGCGATGATAAACAGTTGAAGAAGTAGGGAAATAAAAAAAAACATATGTGTTGAGTATAAGGAATGAGATTGGAAAAGTAAGTAAAGAGAAAAGAAAGGCTTCTGGAGACCTAATCATAAGTGATATCCTTTTGTTTTTTTCTAAATTAGAGGACTAAAAATTTTTTAACTCATTAAAACAGAATGATTTTTGTAACAAATGATTAGCTATAACAATTCAATTGCCATCTATGAAGCCAGACTTTTGTTTGAAAGATAAAAACTTAAGAAAGCAGATTTACAGTGAAAACCTCTTGATAGAGGATATTCTTTTGTTACTCACACACACCTCTTGGTTCATTTACTACAAGCACATACTAAGAGCAAGAGTATATTGTTACTCAGCATTATCTGGGAAGAAAGGGCTAGAGCAGATGATGTATTTCAAACTCAAAGGTTTGGCAATGCAATTAGCAAATTTTAAGTTGTATAGCTATCTCTATGAAAATAAACATGTTAAATTACCAGGAAAATTAGCAATCAAATAATAACAAGTTTTGGACACATATATATGTAAAAAATCACCATTCTTGAATGCTTATATAGTGTGTGACAAATAAAATGAAATAATATAGAATAAAATTGTATGCATGCTTTCCTCTGAAACAGCAGAGCCAATTAAGAGAAGCGACATTCAAAAGTCATGGCTAAAATCAGTTGCAGAAAAGTTGGTCCAGATGTTGTTTTTCAAGTTGTTACCAGAAGTCAAGTCATAGTCCATTTATTTTGAAAAGAATTAGCAATACTCTAGAGAAAAAAATTGTCCTCAGTATTTTTTTTATCATCACATTAAAAGAAACTCATTCTAAACGAACACTCTATATCTTCCACATGGAAGACACAAATAAATTTCCAGACTCTAGTGAACACATTATTCTTTTGAAGCAGAATATATGAAAAGGGGTAACTAATGCAGCAGTGATTCACATGAGACTCTTACACTGAAAATGAACTATAAACATGCTGAGGAGGTGAGTAGGGAGGAGGAAATCTGGGAAAAAATGGGGGAAGAGATGGCACAGTTCAGAAACAAATGTACTCATTGCCTGACTTATGTAACCAACCACTTATACCTAACTTATACAACCCCTATGTACATCACCTTTACAAAAAAACCTGAAATTAGGGGCCAGGAGTTTGGCCTAGTGATAGAGTGCTTGCCCAGCAAGCATGAAGATCTGGGTTGGATTCCTTGGTACCACATATGTAGAAAAAGCTAGAAGTGGTACTGTGGGTCAAGTGATAGAGCTCTGGCCTTGAGGAAAGCCCAAGGACAGTACTCAGGCCCTGAGTTCAAGCTCCAGGACTGGCAAAAAAAAGAGAAAAAAATCCAAAATTTAGCCAAGCAATTATGAGAGAGAGAGAGAGAGAGAGAGAGAGAGAGAGAGAGAGAGAGAGAGAGAGAGAGAGAGAGAGAGAGAGAGAGAGAGAAGAGAGAGAGAGAGAATATTAAAGTGCCAAAAAACCTAACTGAAAATGGTAAGTTTTCCTAGTGTATTCTAAAGGATTTATAGAAGGACATATCTTAGTATTTGGATTTTAGGCCCCAAAGGAGTGAGAAAGAAAAGAGACATTATTGTAGGTAGATAAGGCAGTGTAAGCTTGTAATGAGTCCATTATGTGAGTGTGTGTGTGTGTGTGTGTGTGAGAGAGAGAGAGAGAGAGAGAAAGAGAGAGAAATAATTATAACTCTCATATTTACTAATTGTTGAATAAACCATAAACTATTGAGAAGAACAGTGCCCAGGTTTTCAACATCTCAGAGTTCCTCAGTTTAACACATTCAGGTTTCAAAAACAGTTATAAAATGATCTCATCTTTCCAGTCATCTGTGACATCAGGATAAGAATACATAATCATGATATAGACTGTTATCAACTCAAACCATTTGTTTTGCTTCAACAGTGATATATACTTTAGATTCCTATAATAGGTACTAAAAAATAGTGAGGAAAGATGTCAGTTTTTTTGTCCTGGTAAAAATCTTCTTATTTAAAAATTTATTTCTATCATAAAGGTGATATACAGAGGGGTTACAGTTACATAGGTCAAGTAAAGAGTACATTTCTTTGTGAACAGTGTCACCTCTTCCATCATTTTCTCCAGTTTTTCCCTCATGGTCCCCTCTTCCACAAGTTGTATAGTTCATTTTTTAAAACAGTGACTCATGAGTATCACTGCACATTCAATTTTGTTTAATGCTATAAACAAAACATTAAAATTGTAAAGCTGTTGCATTGTTTAAATCATCATTGCTTTTTACTTTGAAGCTTTCGTCATTACTGATAAATCAACCTGGATAAAATACTTACTGTTAAACAGTTTAACAGGTTTTTTGGTAAATATGTTATACACAAGTTTGGGCACAACTTACATACTTTTAACACTTAACTCACCTTAGTAAACAGACAGCAGAGATAATTCATTCTTTTAGCTACATATTATCTCCTATCCTGAAGAATATCACTGGTTTAAATGTAGATCAGAAATATTATCTAGGAAAATTATTAAACATTGTTAGAAAAGTTATCCTCTATCAAATTAACCTTTTTCTAGAACTTCCTGGTACTGAAACATTATTGGCTTTGGTAAATGTGGTTTAATATAACAAAGATATAATAGGAATATTAATTGTCTCATGACATCATGGATTATTTATGCCTTTTTGTGTTATAGAAGTTTAAGAAGAAGAAAGAATTCTCAGGACAGCTAAGATCCAATAACATCTTTTCCCAAGGGATTGCCAAATTGTAGTGAACAGAGTGTTTTAGACACATACACATACACATACACACACACACACATGCACACACACACACACACACATACACACACTCATTTTGACTATGTTCCCTGAGAATTCATTAGTGATTGCTGTAAAATTTGATTTCTTATCAAATATCTATTTTAGAAATCACAGTTACATAGCTCAGCAATAAAGCAGGGAAAATGAAGAATACTTTAACTGGATATTAAAAGTGAGAACATAAGGCCATCCTTTTCCAATTTTATATCTATTAATTTTAATATCCATTAATTTATATTCTCTCTTTTAAATAATTTGTTTTACCAGTCCTAGCCTAGAACTCATGGCCTGGGCAATGTCCTTGGGCTTTCTCAAAGATAGCACTCTACATCTTGAGCCACAGCATACTTCCTGCTATTTTCTGTGTTTGTAGTACCAAGGAATTGAGCACAGGGCTTAGTGCATGCTAGGCGAGCCCTCTACCACTAGGCCACGCTGTTGGCCCCCAAGTACATTTTTTGATGTGCATTATTTTTGTAGTTAAAAAAATGTGTGTTAGAGGACTGGGAGGTAGCTAAATGACAAAATGCTTGTCTAGCAGGTTCAGCTTCCCGGTTTTTATCCCTAGTACCAAAAACAGAAAAGACAAAAAAATACAGTTAATAAAAACAAACAAACCAAACCAAAAATACGTGCTTTAATATAGATACCTCATCTGCTTTTTCTTGGTTCATTCAGTTCATAGAGATGTTTTAAGTTAGGTTATAGTTCCACACACCTACTTAATGAAGATATACCATTACTTAATCCCTAACTTTTATTGCAAGATACAATGATACCAATTTTGGAAACTAGAAGAAACATAGCAATAAAAATTGTGCATGAATGCTTGAATAAAACATAATTTTTCAAAATGATAATTGGTACATGTTAGATTTAAGGCTTAAGTTCCTGAGTGGAAATTACTGAATCAAAACAAATTACTATATATCTTAATTTGCTATTATTTTGTTTACATATGTACAGTCAACAAACTCTAACATGAATCTCTCATCAAACCTAAAACAAGCCCTATTGGTAACCAAAACTCTAGCACTAATCCTCATCTTATCACTACCACTAACTGTAAACTTAACACACACATACACACAAAAAAAACCCAATCCTAACTCTAAAGTTAATATTAAGCTTGGACTAACCCTAACTAACTCTAACCCTAAACCTAATCAGACCTAACTCTGACCCTAAATGTAACTGTGAACCAAAGACTTAGCTCTAACCTTAATGCTAACACCTATCAACTCAAATCCTAAACTGAGAACTAACCCAACATTAACCTTAAAGCCTAAAAATAAACCTAAATACTGATTTGCCCAAATTCTATTCCAAATTTTAACCTAACCTCATTTTAACTCTAACCACTGATAAATAATTAGCCAACCACTAATTCTAATCTTATAATTAAAACTAACTCTAAAGATAAAACTAACCTACAACCTAACCCTAATTCCAACAATAACTCAAAGACATAAGTCTAACTGTAACCCTTGAACAAACTAACCCTATTTTATAACCTTAACCCTAATCTTAACTCTAACATCTATCCTTAATCACTAATCAACCTTGTCTATCTGTAACCATAGCATTAACCTTAACTCTAATCCCTAAACAAACCTATCTAGACTCTTATCCCAAACCTAAAGCTGATATCCAACCCTATTAGATAACAAAGACCAGCCCTAATCATATCCGTAATTTTAATACTAATGGCTGATAGGTCCTAACCCTAACATGCAATCTAACTTTATACTTCACTATATAACTCTCTCTAATTGTAGCCTAAGCCTAAACTGAATTCACACACTAACAGTAATACATACACTAAAACCTACCACACACTTATCCTCAAACTAACCCACAATTTAGCCCTATCCCTAGCAGTTATCCTGCCACTAACTCCAACTCTAATCTGAACGCAAATTGTAACTCTAACTCTAACATTAATGCTAGCAATATTACAAATACAACCCTAATCCAAACACTTACCCCAAAACTAATTCTAACACATACTCTATACCTCTCAGTAAATAAAAAAAAATAAATGGCTAGGGTATCTATAATTAAAATTTCAGATTAGTAACAATTTTACAGAACAAAAATTCCTTTCAATATCTGAATGTAGAATATAGATGTAGGTGCAATTAAGAGATGAGAAAAGATAGGAAGCATGACAAAATTTAACAATTCATATTTTGAAGAAAAATTTGGTTTTGCCTAAATTATACTTTTATGTGGACATGATGCATATGGCTTGAAGAGTCTCCTCATAGACTAATGCTGTTGTAACTTAACCTCAAATTATGTTTGACGTAACATCAATATTCCAGTCATATTTCCATTAAGAATCTTGCAAGAGCTGAGGATAAGAGTACTGGTGCCTTTCCATCTCTAACGTATCTTGAAAAATACCTGACAACAGTCAGAAAGCTGCTGATCTTTGAGGCTGAGGATGCTGAAATTAGGTTTCTCAGTGAACCAGAGAACCACAAGAACGAAGAGAGATTTCATCATGAAGCATGTTTGACAAGGCTAGTGTATTGATCTGAAAGGCTGGGACTAAAGCTTGACTTTGAAGAGTATTCATAGAGGCAAGAGACAGGAACTGTGGTGAAAAGAAGAACAAAGCCTAGGAAAATATAAACTGGACATTCAGCTATAAGTATAGCGTTATTATTTAAAAAAAAAAACAAATGGGGGTAGTGGTTCACATTTGTGATCCTAGCTATTCAGGAGGCTGAGGATAGTGGTTCAAAGCCAGCCAGGCACTAAAAAGTCCATGAGACTCTTCTCTCTAATTAACCACCAGAAAACTGGAAGGGTAACTGTGGCTCAAGGGATAGTAGGGTGGGAGCCTGGAGCTGAAGCGCTCAGAGAAAAGGCCCAGGCCCAGAGTTCAAGTCCCATGACTGACCAAAATAAAAATCTGGAGAATGTAATGAGCAGAAGTACAACTGATGTAGGTTGTGTGTGCAAATCAAGGACCAAGTGAAAGAAGCACAAAAAGTAATTAACACTAAACTCAAATTTAAGCAGATTTGAAGTCTGGCCAGGTTGGGGTCCTAGACACCACATGACACACAGGTACTGGGAAAGTTCTTGCTGGCATGTAGTCAAAAGGCAGTGATCATAACTTATCAAGAGAGACAATGGTTAGAGAAACTGAGGTATATACTGTGGTATGCACACATACACACACATAGTGGAACAAAATTCAGCCATAAGGATGAAGGAAGTTGGGTTGTTTACAGGAAAATAATGGTGAAGATGATCATATTAAGATAAGGCAGACTCAGAAAAGTATCAATTTCATGTTTTCCTTACATGAAATATTGAGAACTAAGAATACAAACAAAAACATAAAAGCAAAAGGGAGATGTTGGGGAAATTGGGAGCCATAGATAATTTTTGAGGAGAATAAGATCACAATTCTTTGTAGGCATGTATGAAAAACTCTTAGTGAAGCATGTTATTTGATGTAATAAAAATATACAAATAAATTTTATTTAGAAATAAGAGGTTTTTGCATTGTTGCTTAACAGATGAAAACTTGAGACATGTTTTTTGAGGAAACATGAAGTTCCTGGTAGAATTTCTTTTAGATAGCAAATAAAGATTTTTTTCCTGTTTTTTATATTTTCATTTTAGTTCTGGAAAATCTCATAAAGACTGAAGAACTAACAGGTGTAGTATGTATTAATAACAGCCACTGAAGTTGAAAAAGGGGGGTCTATACTCCATTCTTTTAAAAAAATTTTATTATCAAGGTAATGTATAGAGGGGTTATAGTTACATTCGCCAGATAGTGGGTGCATTACTTCTCACACAATACTCCATTCTTAAAGCTATTGGCATTATTTGAGTCTCCTTTTTTCATTTCCTTTACACAATGAGATAATAGGCCATTTACTTTTTAAAGGAGACTATTCTGTGTAAGGTATCAGTGAAAGCTTTCTTCACCTGCTGATTCCGCAAGGTGTAGATGAAAGGGTTCAAAAGTGGAGCAACTGAGGTGTTGAGTACTGAAATTCCTTTGGAAAAAGATGCTCTTTGTTTGACCGATGGCTTGATGTACATGAAGATGCAGCTGCCATATGATAAGGTCAGAACGATCATGTGAGAAGAGCAGGTGGAAAACGCCTTTTTCCTCTGACTAGCTGAAGGGATCTTTAGAATTGCCAGGGCAATAAGAGTATAGGATATGATCACCATTACCAATGTCACCAAGAGTGTCACCAAAGCTGAGACAAACCCCATCATCTCTAGGAGCTGTGTGTCTGTGCAGGAGATCTGTAGGAGGGGCATCGAGTCACAGTAGAAATGATCCACAACGTTGGAGGCGCAGAACTCAAGATTTAGACCTAACAGGAGTGGTGGAAAGATGACAAAGAAACCTGCAAGCCAACAGCTGAGGACAAGCTGTGTGCACAGTTTGTTGCTCATGATGGTTGTATAATGCAAGGGCTTACAGATGGCCACATACCGGTCATAGGACATAGCTGCCAGGAGATAAAACTCTGACGCTCCAAGTAGGAAGGCAAAAAACACTTGAGTGATACAACTGTCATAGGAAATAGTCTTGTCCCCTGTTGCCATAGAAACTAGCCATTTAGGGATGCACGTGGTAGTGTAGGAAATCTCCAAGAAGGAGAAGTTCCTAAGGAAAAAATACATAGGGGTTTTCAGGTGAATATCCACCAGGGTGAGTGCGATGATGGTGAGATTGCCCGAGATGCTTAGCAAATAGGTCAGAAGCAGGAAGATAAATAGCACAACTTTTAATTCTGGGTCATCAGTCAAGCCTTCAAGGATGAACATTGTTATTCGTGTATAGTTTCCCATTATGATCCACTGACTTTTTACCAGGGATGAAGAGAAGGGAAAAATGTTACCTCTGGAGCACAATAGCAATGGAAAGCAGTTTGAAATGAACATCAATATCACATCTTGATGCTACAGAAAGTCCACTCCACTCCCATTCATGTTTTAAAATACTTATACTGGGAATAATAATAGCTCATAGTTTGCCATTCAACTAGAGAATAATCTATGTAATGATGATAACAGCTTTTCATTCTTTATGTGTGAATTAATTAAATGGAAATAAAGGAACTCACGCAAGGGAAACCTGCTTCTTTCTTCAAGAGAATACACAAGGAACAGCATGCAATATTTCTTTTACATTTAAAGAAAACAAATCGAACAAAATGAGAGAAATCTGTACATAATAAAATTATGTTTACCAAAAAAAGAAAGAAAAAAATTATGAAAACATAAGTGTATATTGCATTACATTTGACACGTACACACACACACACCACACACACATATTTGCCTAGCTATTCTCAATATACAGAATGAGTACACCATGGAAATTTTGTTCAAATAATCAAAGTGAAATGCCTTATTCATGTTCCATCACCTTCATGGCTGAGATACAATTTTAAGAAGGTGAAAAGGAAGAATACAATCCTAACGACATTAGAAGTCTTTCCACATAGTAACCCAATATCATTAAAATCAAATCAGTATTAATAAACTCTTAGTAAGATCAAGTAAAGTGGATATTGAAATATAGGAACATAAACAAGATAAACACTCAAATGTTGGGTTTTGCAGGCTTTATTAGTGGAGAGGAAAAAAATGTGATAAGTATTTTTGGATAAGGGATAATGAATTTGAAGAAAAACTTAAAGATAAGTATATGTAAATTCATTTTTAAAATAGGGAAGACAATGTTCACTTGCATCATTTTTTGCCACCTGGAACTGGTTCCTCTACTTATATTGTTATTCTTGACTTAAGTTAGTGACTGAAAATATGAATTTTGAGTTCATCATGACTTAAAAAGATGATTGTTTCATGAATTTCAAAAGCATAATAAATCACTGAATAACATGGTTTTAAATTTTAGGTAACATGTTTCTTCCTATCACAGAACATTGAAATATCCAGATATATGCAATTGAAGAGATAATAACAAGTGTACATTCAGTGAGAAAGTGAAATGAGGTTTGCATAGCTTGTAAATTCAAAGTCTAATATTATGAATAATGGTGTCTCTGGGGACAAGTTTCTTCATAAGTACCTTATCATTAAGTGCATAAAATAGTACCAAGTTCATAATTGGAATGGTATTATATGACTCCATTTTGTGCCTTGAGTATCACGAGATAATTGTCTACAATCTTTATAACACAAATTATTATTTTACAGGCCATGCAATAACTAGAAAGAGATATGTAAGGATAGGATGAACTTGTGTCCAGTAGTATGTAGGAAAACTTATTGGAGACAATTAGGATTCTGTGATAAGCATGAGAGTTGGAAACAGAAACTGGGCAAGATCTTTGTAAAATGAAGGATAGCCTTAGCATAAACCAAGTGAAGGGCACAAAGTGAACTACACCAGAAGCAATGAGCAGGATTTTGTTGTGAAAATGATGTAGCTAACATGAGTATAGATGAGTAAGAAATACTTACTGTTATCAACATTGGACCTTGCTTTCTCATTCGGAAAATCATGATGCAAGTTTTTACAATATTTTCTTCCTTTACTTAAATTATTCCAATGGCAACAACTATGGAAATCTATAAATCTTAAAAGCAAATAAAATTTACATTAGGTGAACACATTAGAAGAGCTAATTACAATGAACATCAGATTAATTTAATCTAATTATTAATTTAATAAATGTTAACTTTACTTTAAATTAACCTATAAACCAAAACATATTAGTTTAAAAACAAAAAAATTCAATTCTAAATTATCATAGAACTTAATGATCTTTCTCCAATTTTCTTGAATTAAAAATGTTAAAGACTAAAGACAAACATGGTGATGCTTTAATGGTAGAGGTAGAATAAATGTGAATTGCAAATGTATTTGAGGTGAAACATTTATCACTATGAAAAATGTTATTTACATCTTTTTGGATTCTGCATCAGTGTGCCAGTGAAATGTCTACATTTAAAAATGTTTAAATGTATGATGTCAAAACAGATTCTGTCAGAGAACCAACTTATTGTCATTGCCATGCAAACGCTATGTTCACTCTAAGCATTGGACAGAACTGAGCACGTAGCCCCTCCATTCCTCTCTGAATGAACTTCTCCATAAATAAACCACAATCTCTGATGATTTTGTCTCACCTACAGGTGACACTCTTAAAAATGACTTGGTTAGCTGGTTTACTGCAGGTAGACTTGTGAATGAAATCTTCTTTAAGATAACTTACTTGCTCATGGGTGGAATCATTTTCTGCATGTTATCCACACCGTTCTTCAGCGGGGTTTATGCTGTCTGTTCTCTGAATTAAAAATTTTCTAATGTTGCCTTAGAGGTCTCAACTGGATTCAAGATCCTCAAATACCCAAAGCACCATCAATTTTTGTGTCATATATATTCTCCCTAGGCACTTCACACTTAGGGGAAAACAAAATACCCATGAACAAAAGAAGCAGTTTAACTGATGTCTCCTGAGTGTACAGTATGGATTGCCAACTATAGTTAACCATTCAGAGCATAAGCTTGCCTTGGCTTGAGCATGGTGACCCAACTGATAAGAAAACCACAGGGCTCCCAACCCAGTAACTTGGTGTTCAACGGGTGATTGAATATAGTGGGTCAAACTTACCTGGTTCTTCAGGCCATCAACCGATCACTATTGTCTGCCTCACTATGTGACTGAGGAAATGTAGAGAAGGATGTCTGGAGGGGTTTTTCTTGGGGTTGGGTCAGTGAGTGGGGAACCATGAAGGTACTAGAAGCTCCTGTGTCTTTTGCCATCAAGATAAACCTTTCACCTGGGTAGGTCAAACAAATGAAAACCAGGAAAATAGGAGACTATACCAACCAGTAGTATCAGAAGCTTCTGATACCCTAGCACTGAATGGATAATAAATACTACCAAGAAGTTGCTGAAGTTTACTAACTCTGGTGACATGAATCAGCTTCCTGGAAAGTAAAGATCACTAAAACATATGTACCGAGAAATCAGCACTCTACATAGTCCAATCACTTCCAGAGGTCTTGAATGAATAAATAATCATCTCTTCCTCAACAATCATCTCTTTTGTTTGTTGTTGGCTGTAGTACTTTTCTACACTACAGCCAAATACTTGGTAAAAACAGCTTGAGCAAGGGAGGATGGTTTTAGAAGTTTCAGTCTATGATTGTGTGGATCTATGTGTTTAGGCAAAAATGTCATAATCGTTTTCTTGGTTATAGGTTTATCACTCTTAGTGATCTGCTTAAAGAGTTCATTTTTATTGATTATTCTTTTTCTATTCATTTCTATTCTGATTTCCCATGTATCTTATTCTAATTGCTTTTGGCTTACAGTATTCTTCTTTCAATTGTTTCCAAAGATGAAAACTTAGGATATGGGTTTTGAAATTCTTTCCATTTAGCGAAATATATTCTTTAACTGATCAAGATGATATTATTATTCTTAGTTATTATTACAATTATTGGTACCAATCCTAGTGTTTGTACTCAGGGCTTGATGTTGTCCCTGAATTTTTGTGCTCAAGGTTATCACTTTATTGCTTGAATCAAGCTTCACTTCTGGCCTTTTGCTGGTTACCTAGAGGTAAGAGTCTCATAGACTTTCCTACCCAGGCTGGCTTCAAACCGTGATCCTCAGACATCAGCCTCCAGAGTGGCTAGGATTACAGACATCAGCCACTAGCAACTGGCCATTTTTTCTTCATAGTTTCTACAAATGAGAAAAAATAACACGATACTTGTTTTCCTTTGCTTTACATCATCTAACACCATGTCCTACTGTTTCATTCTTGAAAAATCACATTATATTGGAGGCATTGATTGATTTCTGAGTGACATACATCTACCAACCTCATTGGCCCAAGAAAAGTCTTTGATGTAGTCCAGGTTTTTCTTATCACAGGGATGGGAGTAAAAGAATTTCAAGTTCAACATGTTGGAGATAGAACTGAAAGCCACTGATACACTTATTTTTCATTTAAGCCAGATACCTGCTCATGAGTTATTCTAACCAACTTTTGGTATTTTCCTTATTTCCCAAGCCCTACATCAAGTTCGGAAAGACCTTGACCTTTTCTCTTCCTGTGTAGAAAAGTTGTTCTCAATTAAAAGCACTATTCATTTGACTGGTAACAACCTACCTCCTTCTGGTCCTTAGCCTCACTATTAGGACAGTGAGATAGATCTCTTAGCCACTCCTTCACCCCTGAGCCAAGAGAATCCATGACTTGACTGGAGAGAACCTTTTACATCTTTATTCTCACCCTGGAAAAGCTTCTCCATCTTCGTCCAGAAAACCATAACCCTGTCAACATTTGAATCTCTTTTCCAAAACTGATTACTCCTGCTTTCACTCAGACCCTAGCAGATGGTGTGAGCTTCATGCTTATATCATTTTCTTTGATTTCCTCACACATAGTGGGGGACAAAGCAGAGGGATCTGCATGAATGTGGCATGCATGCATAATCCATCTGTGAAGAGCTCTTGAGCTTAGGGTCCCTACATCCATGATTTAGAGAACTGCCTGAAATCCTGCCGAATCTAGCAACTGAGTGAGAAATTAGCTCTGTGTTCCTCACCAGGAAGTAAGTCTATGTTTCCCCCCCAGCAAGAGATATGTATCTTTCAAGCTGAAGGATATCAAAACATCTTTCTGATAGTAATACAAAATATGAATACAAGATGTGTGACGTTACTATGGGGAATGCATAAGGACAATATAGTTGGTACTCATGGTTACATGAAATAGATCTTTAAGAAGCATAGTTTTTTCCCTTGAATGGTATCATTTTGAAGTATGTGACCACTGTGCTGTCACCATAGAAGATGGAATAATAGCAATCTATGAAGCAAATACTCACAAATTATATGTAGGTGATAGAAAGCAATATACCTATATAAAAATACAACTGTAAGGCTTGAACAAAGAAAGCTAAGGATGGTGGTGAATCAATAAAAGTAAAACAAGTTTGTGGCTTTAACTTCTCAGCTTGAGTCTTGGTCAGCAAATATGGAGTTCATATGACCATTCTAAGTAGGTAAGTGAGCTCATAAATCCTGACGCAGGTATCTGTTTTGATGGGTGGCTTTGTAGACTTTACACTCTTTCTAGGTCTCTGTAGACAGTGTGTTGATTAGAATTTGAGGGCAGAAGTACCATGAAGTACATAAATGCACATGCATTTTAAATATTTCTGATTTTCCCAGAGGGGGTGATAAATTTCTTTAGGTATTATTTTCAGCAGAAA
This sequence comes from Megascapheus bottae, assembly GCF_031878675.1. Lineage (NCBI taxonomy): Eukaryota > Metazoa > Chordata > Mammalia > Rodentia > Geomyidae > Megascapheus > Megascapheus bottae. The sequence goes on along the minus strand of NC_143510.1, from coordinate 51,869,857 downwards.
TTGTTCCTTCTCTTATGTCTTATAACTCTCATATGACCTGATGTAGGGGCTAATGACAACAAATGTCCTAGGTACCATTAAAGAGTTTTCCAGATACCCTTGTTCCTGTTGCTTACAAATGAATTCATTAACTTGTTAGTAAATTGTGTGATAAATAGGATGAACTAAAAAAGTCAGACCTCACATGAGAAGACTTAACATGTCAACTATATGGTGATGATTATCTAATGTATTCTGACAAACGCCTGGGAAATACATGAGTATTCCAAGGAGCAAGGAAACACAGTTGATCACACTTGTGATTCATTGGTATGTTTTCAATGCCTGTGGATTTCACAGAAGGACTCCCAGTGGAGGCTGTGACTTTTTAAAAGTATATTACTTTGTTGAAGAAAAAAATAAATCGAACTTATTTTGAAGTGAAAGTACTATAGAAATCTTTTCATATATTTATTTATTTATTTATTTTTTGCTGGTCTTGGGACTTGAACTCAGGGCCTGGGCACTGTCCTTGTACTTTCTCAAAGCTTTACTACTTGAGTCACAGAACCACTTCTAGCTTTTTCTGTGTCTATGGTACCAGGAATTGAACCCAAGGCTTCATGCATTCTGGGTGAACACTCTACCATTAAGCCATGCTCTCGGCTTGGAAGAATTTTAACACATGAATTTAATTCGCATTTTCTTTAGCTACACAATGAGAGAATACCCAGGGCAAAATTGTGTATACAAGGTAAGGTATTGATCCATCACCAAGGAAGTTCTAAGCAATTTCTAATATTATGGTCTGATGATCTGGAAGGGGAGTAGTAGGCGGATTTCATTGGAAGTGCTGACTCAGGGGAAGACAGAGGCTATCAATAATAAACTTTCCACTGCTAATCATGGCAGGCAAAGCCCTCATGTCCTGATTAAGCAATTCAGAGAACACTAGGGTTGCAGACCCATAGCTGGCAATTTCTGCTCAGTGTGGCAGCTCCACAGCAGATAATGCCTGCTAGTGCTGAAGCTTGGTATTACCAGCACTGCTGTAGCCTCCTGAGGAACCAAATAGACAAAGTTCAGAACAGCAGAGGGTGAATTTGAACAACTTTATCCACAAGAGAAGTATCTAGCTGGAAGCCCAATGTTGCTACCATTAGCTTTGCTGCTATCTGTTCATTCTGTGTTCCCCCCATTTGTTGTTTATCTTCTCTTTTTCAGGCCCATGTCTTTGTCTCTCTGGGTAGCTCTGAGTTTAGAGGTTCTTATAATCTGGACTGTTCTCTGGTTGGTTATCCCTATTCTCATCAAGCACTCTGGAAGTTTATTTGTTAGATTCCAAAATGTTCTGATTGTTTATTAATTTCTAACCAGGTCTCTGCTGCACAATACCACCCCCCCCAGGGTCTCAAGAATGTTAGTGAGATTAAGTGGGGACAGTTGTCTAGTTGGGTGAGGCTACTTAGTGATCAGTTGGGTTAAAGTGATTATATAGAGATAGAACTCATGAAGAATGTTGTATTTCAGAAAGGCTATACATTGATGTTAATGTCTACCTTTTTGTCTAACATTTATCAGAAGAAATTTTGTTTTTTGCAATAAAATCTGTCCAGAAAAGAGAGGTAAACATGGATTATTAAGGAATTATTTGACCTAATCTCTGTATCATGACTAATTTTAATTATGATGACCACAGAATGCTGTATGTTCACATTATCTTCTATTGATGATTGATTTACCATAAAGCAAAGAAGAGGGGTTGGAGATGTGGCTCAGTTGGTAGAGCACTGGCTAATGAGTAAAGGTTTCAGGTACCTCGTTCAAATTCCAGTCTTGGGCATAAGAAAGGAACAGGAAAAAAGATTTGAAAAAAGAAGCCTGAGTTCTTTGCACACGAACACACAAACACATACACACACACACACACACACACACATGAACACTTTGTTTAACATATTATGATGTTCAATGTGTTTGACACATAAGACTTATAGTTTGAAGGATAAAGAATAGAAGTCTGCCAATGTGAACACTTGAGGAGTATGAATATTATTTCACAGACATAATAGAGAGGCCGAAAATCGTAGCAGAATGAACAGCGTTAAGACTGATATTTAAGGAAGAATCTACTAGCAAGATGGTGGATGAGTTAGAGATGAAAGGCAGAAAGACTGTTTAAGAAGCCCCTGATAAACCTTGGTATAGAATCTCAACATTTATTTGATATGCTATATATTCTTAGGAAAAATGGTAGTTATAATTTTTCTTCCAGTGCCAGAGAATAGAGAGTTAGAAATTGGATGCATATAAGACTTGAACAAGTGCTAAACAGGCATTGATTTTATGGATACAAAAATTAGCTGAATAATTAAAGAATCTGATATTTAAATATTTTAAAATATATCCTAAATATAATTGCATATGGCAACAATTTAAGACACAAGCAAGAATGGCCATAAGAAAATCTGAGATTTTTTTCATATATTTTTTATTGTAATTAATAGAAGGGTTACATGATATTTGCCAGATGGATGGTGCATCAATTCCCATACATTGATACCATTTCACATGTCTTGGCCCCGTTTCCCTTCCCCCCACCCCATCCCTCATCTTGTTTTCCCCCATTCCCTATCCAATTTCAAATCACCCAAATACAAATATATCCGATATATGAATAGGTAACAAAGTGACATACTGTAACAATATGAGATAACCAAGGGACAGCAAAAGAGATGAGAGATAACATAGTACCTTAAGGACAACAATCATTCATTATATGGCTTATGGTTCTATATCCTAGAGATCCTTTCATTCAGCATCCTACTATATGGCTTTTTGTATCAAGGTTTTGCTCTATTGCAAATCTCTGCTAGGAGAGCCCAAGGTTTCTACTGATTATGACAAATGAGGGAAACCATTGAGCCTAAGTTCCTTTGAGTCTGGCTTACTTCACTTAATATGATCTTTACTAAGTCTTTCCATTTCCTAACAAATGGGGCAATGTCATTCTTTCTGACAGCAGCATAGAATTCCACTGTATACAAATACCACATCTTCTTGATCCATTCATCAACTGAGGGACATCTAGGTTGGTTCCATATCTTTGCTAGGGTAAATAGTGCTGCAATGAACCTTGTTGTGCTGGTGGATTTAGTATGTCCTAGTTTCTGGATGATTGGGTAAATGCCAAGTAGTGGAATTGCTGGGTCATAGGGGAGCTCTATGGTTAGTCTTTTGAGGAACTGCCACACTGCTTTCCATAGCAGTCAAACCAGTTTGCACTCCCACCAACAGTGTAGTAGTGATCCCTCTTGGCCACATCCCCTCCAGCATTGTTATTGGTTTTCTCGATCCTGGCCATTCTAACTGGAGTGAGGTGGAATCTTAGAGTGGTTTTGATTTGCATTTCTTTTATGACCAGAGATGTTGAGCATTTCTTCATGTGTCTATAGGCCATTTTTGTTTCTTCTTCAGAGAAGACTCTCTTTAAGTCTTTGTCCCATCTTTTAATGGGATGGTTGTTACTTTGGAGATTAGTTTTGGATTGATTCAATTTTTTGAGTTGTTGATATATTTTAGATATGAGGCCTTTGTCTGTTGTATGGTTGGTAAAGATCTTCTCCCACTCTGTAGGCTTCCTAATTAGTTTACTAGCTATGTCCTTTGCCATACAAAAGCTCTGCAGTTCAATGCAGTCCCACTTATCCAGCCTTTCTCTGATTTGTTGTGATTCTTGGTCCTTATTAAGAAAGTTTGGATCTGTGCCAAGGATGTCAGGTGTATCTCCTATTCCTTCTTGTAAAGTTTTCAGTGTGTCAGCTTTTACTACCAGGTCTTTGGTCCATTTGAAGTTAATTCTAGTACAGGGTGACAAAGAAGGATTCAACTTTAGTTTTCTGCATGTGCTTAACCAGTTCTGCCAGCACAACTTGTTGAAGAGGCTATCTTTCTTCCATTCTATTTTTTTGGCTCCCATGTCAAAGATTAGGTGACCATAGGTCTGTGGTTTAATATCTGGGTCTTCAGTTCTATTCCATTGGTCTTCAGGCCTGTTCTTGTGCCAGTACCAAGCTCCTTTGATAATTATAGCTCTGTAGTACAGTCTAAAGTTTGGTAATGAAATTCCTCCAGAGCTGTTCTTTCTGCTAAGAAGTGTTTTTGCTATCCTGGGTCTTTTATTATTCCATATGAAATTTTGGATTGCCTCTTCTATTTCTTTAAAGAATGACACTGGGATATTGATGGGTATTGCGTTGAATTTGTAGATAGCCCTTGGCAAGATTGTCATTTTCACAATGTTGATTCTTCCAATCCAGGAGCATGGGAGTTTTTTCCGTTTCCTTGGTTCTGCTTTAATTTCCTTTTTTAGGGTTTTAAAGTTTTCATCAAAAAGTTCCTTTACATTCTTAGTTAAGCTAATTCCTAGGTACTTTATTTTCTTTGAGGCTATTGTGAAAGGAGTTACTTTCCTGATTATTGCCTCATTCCTCTCACTGTTGGCGTAGAGGAAGGCAGTTGATTTTTGAGGGTTAATTTTATAGCCTGCTACCCTTCCAAAGTTTTGAATCAGCTCAAGGAGCTTGGGAGTAGAGTCTATAGGATTCTTTAAATACAGGATCATGTCATCTGCAAAGAGGGAAAGTTTTACTTCCTCTTTCCCTATTTGGATCCCCTTTATGCTTGCTTCTTGCCTTATTGCACTAGCTAGGAATTCTAATACTATGTTAAAAAGGAGTGGAGAGAGTGGGCATCCTTGTCTCATTCCTGATTTTAGAGGGAATAGCTTTAGCTTTTCGCCGTTAAGTATAATACTAGCTATGGTTTGTCATACACAGCCTTTATTATATTGAGGAATGTTCCACGGATTCCTAGTTTCTCCAGAGCTTTTAACATAAAGGGGTGTTGGATCTTGTCAAAAGCCTTTTCTGCGTCTATTGAGACAATCATGTGATTTTTGTCCTTGGTCCTGTTGATGTGTTGAATTATATTAATTGATTTGTGTATGTTGAACCAGCTTTGCCTCCCTGTGATGAATCCAGTTTGATAATAGTGTATAATTTTTTAGATGAGTTGTTGTACAAGGTTGGCCAGTATTTTGTTGAGAAGTTTTGCATCGATGTTCATCAAAGAAATAGGTCTATAGTTCTCTTTCTTTGATGAATCTCTGTCTGGTTTGGGGATGAGGGTTATAGTGGCTTCACAGAATGAGTTTGGTAAAGAACCTTCATTTTCAATATCGTTGAAGAGCTTGAGGAGTATTGGTGTGAGCTCTGCTTTGAAGACCTTATAGAATTCAGCTGTGAATCCATCTGGCCCTGGGCTTTTCTTAGGTGGAAGTTCTCTTATTGCCATTTCTATTTCAGTGCTTGAAATAGGCCTGTTTAGTTGGGTTAGTTCTTCTTGGTTCATTGTGGGTATGTTAATATTGGCTAGGAATTCGTCCATTTCTTCTGGATTCTCAAATTTGTTGGCGTAAAGGTTTGAGAAGTATTCCATGATACTCTGGATATTGGTAATTTCTGTTGTGATATTACCATTCTCATCTGTGATTTTGTTTATTTCAGTATGCTCCCTTCTTTTTTTGGTAAGATTTGCTAAGGGCTTGTCAATTTTGTTAATTCTTTCAAAGAACCAACTCCTTGTTTTGTTGATTCTTTCTATAGTTTTTTTTGGATTCCAAATCATTTAATTCTGCTTTGATTTTAATAATTTGCTTTCTTCTACTGGGATTAGGGTTGGTTTGTTGCTCTTTTTCCAGGAACTTAAGGTGACACATTAAATTATTGGTTTGTGATTTTTCCAATTTGTTATTGTAGGCACTCAGAGCTATAAATTTTCCTCTGAGTACTGCCTTTGCTGTGTCCCAAAGGAGTTGGTATTTTCTGTGCTCCTTTTTGTTAAATTTCATAAAATGTTGGATTTCTGTTCTGATCTTTTCGATGACCCATTGGTGATTCAACAATGTGTTGTTCAATTTCCATGTGTTACAGGGTTTTCATTGGTGGAGTTGTGTGTTCATTTCCAATTTGATGCCCTTGTTGTGGTCTGAGAGAATGTAGCTAATAATTTCAGTGTTTCTGAATCTGTCCAGGTTTGTTTTATGGCCTAAAATGTGGTCTATTTTGGAAAATGTTCCATGTCCTGCTGAGAAAAACGTATATTGTGTTGTTGCTGGGTGGAATATTCTGCAGATGTCTGTTAGATCTAGTTGGTCTATATAGTTGTTCAATTCTAAGGTTTCTCTGTTGAGTTTTTGCCTTGTTGATCTGTCCAAAGGTGAGAGTGGTGTGTTAAAGTCACAGACAATCACTGTATTTCGATGTATGTATGGTTTCAATGAAAGTAAAGTTTGCTTGATGAAGTTCGAGCTCCGGGATTTGGTGTGTAGATATTTAGGATGGTTATGTCCTCCTGGAGGAAAGATCCCTTTAGTAGTATGTAGTAACCTTCTTTGTCTTTTCTCACTAATTTTAGTTTGAAGTCTATTTTATCTGATATGAGGATGGCAACTCCAGCCTGTTTATGGGGGCCGTTTGCTTGATAGAGTTTATTCCAACCTCTCATTTTCAAAGTTGTTTGTTTTTTGGGTAAGATGTGTCTCTTGAAGACAGCAGAATGATGGATCTTGTTTTTTGATCCAACTAGATAATCTATGCCGTTTAATTGGAGAGTTAAGTCCACTGATATTGAGAGTTAGGATTGAGAAATATTTATCAGTTCCTGACATTTTTACAAGCTTTCATTAGGGCCTGTGTCTTGATAGTTTTTGTGGTACTTAGTTGTTATGATTTTTAGGTGCCATGTCTTTCTCTGTATTACATTTGTGTTGGTTTTCCATGTGTAGAACATCTTTGAGAATTTTCTGTAGTGTTGATTTTGTTGCTACATAATATTGAAGGTTTTCCTTGGAATGGAATGTTTTTATTGTTCCCTCAGTTATGAATGAGAGCTTAGCTGGGTTCAGTATTCTTGGTTGGTAGTTATTTGACTTCAGGGCATGGTAAATATCATTCCAATCTCTTCTTGCTTGCATGGTCTCTGCTGAGAAATCTGGGGTTATTCTGATTGGTTTGCCTTTATAGGTGATTGTTCTCTTCTCCCTAACTGCTTTTAGGATCCTTTCTTTGGCCTCTATTGATCCAGTTCGAATTATAATGTGGCGGTGGGATGTCCTTTTCTGGTCAGGTCTGTTTGGGGTTCTCAAAGCTTCTTGTATCTGGATGGGCCTGCCCTTCTGGATATTTGGGAAGTTCTCTGAGATAATTCCCAGAAGTATATTTCCAATACCATTGACCTCTTTCTCTAGACCCTACTCAATACCAATTAGCCTTAAATTAGGCTTCCTAATTGTATCTTCGACCTCCTGTAGCGTTGTCTCATATTTGAATTGACTCATTTTCTGTTCTTTTTCTATAACAACTAAATTATCTTCAACCCCGGAAATTCTCTCTTCTGCATTGTCTAACCTGCTATCAAAGCTATCTACTTTATTTTTCATCTCCCTTGCTTCTAATTGCTCATTTTTGATGCCTTGTATCTCTTGTTTTAGATCATGTATGGATTTCTTTAGCTCCTTGATTTCCATTTGAGTGGTTAGCTCAGCAGCTTTATTCTCTTTGGACTTTTGTTGGAGTTCAGTCACCTTTTTGTTTGTCTATGAATTTGTCCATTTTTCTTTGAAAAACCTTTATTATGGCCTCCTTTATGGCTTCCCCTTTTTCACATATCACCTTGTTTATGGTTTCCTCTTGTTTAGCTGTGGCTTCCTCCCTTATCTCTTTCTTTATGTTTTCAAATTTTTCATTAATGATGTTTATCAGTTGCATTTGTATAGCACTTGGTAGGCTCTACTCTAGATTTGCCACTGACTGCTCCATTGCTCCCACCCGATGGTGGGAGATGCTATTCCTTGATTTGACATTTTTCTTGAGTTTCTTATTCTGCCCATTTGAGGATGGGAGCAAGATTAATACTAAACAAGATTGTAATTTTTCACATATAACCAACCTAGACCTTTTTAGTTGGCTGACAATAGATATTAGCTCTTTTAGATTAGTAATAACACTCTCTCTTTCTTTTTGTACACTTACATACAAATCTAATACAATTACAGATGACCAATTTATGACCAAAACAATAAGCCCCTCAATCCAATCTCTATTGTATTTAAGTCCCTCTGGACTTAGAGTATAATTAAACACCTACATACACAGCATTGCTCAACAACCATCAAATGTAGATCCATGCATTATAAGAGTTGAAGGATTAACAGAAGACCAGAGATGGAAAAATAATATGAAAGACGACAAGGGAAGGAGGAAAAGAATAATACAGGAGTGTAAGAATATTATAGTAATGAAGAAAGGGTATCGTGTAAGGATAACTGACCTAAGGTGATAGACAGGTAGAGTATTTGTGTAGAAAGTTTAGATGAACTTAGATAAAACTTACCAAAATAAGAAGAGTAATAAGAAGAATATATAGAGAAAAGAGAGAGGTTGATATAGGAGATTTCAATGATACAAATTTAAGAAAGAAAAAAAAGAAAAAAGAAAAAAACAGCAACAAAATAAAAGAAAACAGAATACACACACACATACACACACAAAACAAAAACAAAAACAAAAACAAAAAAGAAAAAAGGTGGGGGAAAATTCCTCACTGTTCTGAGTTCTTACCCAAGAGATACTGGGGTTGAGTACCCGGAGTTTTAAAAGCAGGTGACTGTATCAATATGAATATCATTTTTATTCAAACTGTACCCAGAGCTGTCACTGTGTTTCTAGGAACGACCACAGTGACAGCAGGATTGTGGGCAAAGAAGGAGAAAAAAAAGAAAAAAAAGGAATGAATCAAAACATTAGAAAAAAAGGTGTAGGTTAAGTGGCAAAGAGAAAAACAAGAACATTTAAAAATGCAAATGAAATGGGGTAAAAAAAAGATAAAAAAGGGTATTCTTCAGTTTTTTTTTTTTTTTTTTGGCAGGGGGAGAGGTTAGGAAACTTGCGTCTCCACTAAATTCGGGCTCTTAACACTTCACAAAGTCTTTTTCTCTTGTGATTTGGCTTTGCGGTTTTTTGGATAAGATTGCTTGTTTGGTAAAACAAAGCTGAAAGATCTGCGGGCAGCTTTGTTTACCAGGTCTGCGGGTGGTGCAGGGGGATGGACTTCAGCAGCGCTGGGAATCGATTTCCTGCTAAGGATCTCTGGGAAATCCTTTGCCAGTTAGAAAGGTGGCGCTGTCAGCAACACCTCTCAGGCTCCAATTGCTGGGTCGTTGCCAGCAGTCAAGATGGCGCTGCTCTCAGCTGGTGGGGGAGAGGCTCCCTCCCAATGCCGTGCTGGGAGCAGAAGTGGAAACTTCTCCTCGGAGGTACTCACAGATTGCTGGATTCTCCGGTTCCGTGAAGCTGGCAGGTCCATGCATGGCCAGGTGTCGGCTCTGGGCTTGCACAGGCTCTGTGTGGCTCTGTCTGCAGCTGGCGGGTCTGCACTGCTGTGGAGCGCTTTCTCTGCTCTGATTTCTCTGCTCTGCTTTGTCTCCCGGCCGCTCCCTCCACGGCGGAGCTCCACGCTCTCTTTTTGTGCTGGTATTCTTCATTTTTTCCTTTTTTTCCTCTCTGCCTGAGTTCTTTATGGTCCTAAAGCTTACTTAGGATCAATTTCTGGTAGAGGACTGTCTCCTGCACTGCCAGTACATGAATCTTGGCAGGAGCTCAGTACGTCTCACCCTGAACCGCCGCCATCTTCCACCGATCTCCAATCTGAGATTTTTTTTTATGGCATCAGAGTTTTTGTTAGATGTCAAGTGTTTTGAAACACATGTTTGAATATAGTATTTAATTTTACCCACCCATTAGAAAGAATAATATCATAACATGTGCAAATAACAGATGGACCTACAAAAATAATATGTGAAATGAAGTAAGTCAGACACAGATACATAGAGGATACATGTTCTTTTTTTTCTGTGGAAGCCAGAACTAATTTATAAATGTACAAGAAAACACATCTATGGTTGCATGCAAGTATACATGAATGTACTAACCAAAGTATGGTAACAGGAGGGGAGAATTCAAACGGTGTAATTTCCTAGAAAATCTACCAAAAAAAAGAATACTAGAAAACAAGCACTTGAAATGTGGAGGGAGAGATTAAGAGGAGAAATATTCAAATGAAGAAAGGAGGGGAGCAAATGTCACCATAATATTTAGTGTACATCCCATGAAACTGAGAAAAGAGAAGGGTTGGGAGGAAAGGGAGGGAATGATAAAGGGAGAAGGTTGAAACAGGTAAAATTTATCACATTTAAATTTACTTAAAATCTGATTTGTTGAATGGAGACTCCTTTCTTCAATTACTTACAGAAACCCAAAACGTTGCTTTTTTAAAAAGTACACAGATATTAAGTTCCTGATGCAAAAATTTGAATAATAAAATCTTAAAAGGTAATAATCCTTTATTCCCCAAAATATTCTTGAAATATTGTGGTTTAATGGAAGCCTACATACATATTTGGTTTTTATCTGAATGATGATTCCAATATCTCCAATGATTTAGTTAGTATTTTTCTGGATATGCAGATTTACAGCTTTTCTCATTTTTGCTGATAAAAACCCATAATCAATTATTTGTCAGCAAGTCTGTCAGGTTGGGAAATAATATGTCTCAATTTAGTAAGTAAAAAAAAATGCTACTAAAAATGTTACTAGCCATAAATTTTCAGTAAGTTCTTCCTCTACTTTGTATGGAAAAATGTCATGGAGCAAATTTACAGTAAAGTTTAGACAAAGTTCTTTTTTTAATCATGCTGAAATATGACACATTCAAAAGAAAAGGGTCAAACTCCACATTTCACAGAAATAGTCATTATATTTTGTTTTACTGTTCAAATGGTTTAATTTGAAAAACATTGCTACTCCACCAAACCTTTAAAGCATAGCTCTTATGTATGACACTCTAACTTCTATGGAACACTTAAAAATATCTTACTCTTACTTTGCATTGCAAGTAACACAGAGCCAAAGACAGATTTCTACTTATTTTTGTTAACGATGCATCAGAGGCTAACAGTCTTTTATTCTCCAGCACTGTTCATAGTTTGTGTACATTGTATTTTAATTTTTACCATTACCAGATCATCTAAGTCCCCATAAGCCTTAGTATTTTATGAACATAATGATAATTATTTTATTGCATTTTGAAGACAAAACTAGCATATTTTGCAAAAACCTGGCAGATTCCAAGAATCAGTTTTGTTCCCTATAATTTCTACTGCATAATTGCTAGAGCCATAATGTTTTAACTTCTTTGAAGTTTCTTTATTCTTTTTCTGGAAATTCAAACTCCCAGCCTGTTTAACACTGTAGAAGTAAATAAATGATATTAAGTTGATTTGCTCCAACTTTCTACTAAACACTAAGTAAGAAAATAAAGTTCCCATTGTGTATCCAACAGTAATAAACATTTTGGGTACATGAAACTCCATGTAGAATGTGTGACAAGTTGAGTCTTGTCTTTCCATAGCAATAGAAAGAAGCAAGGAAAATCTAATCTCCCTGTCTCCCTCTGAGAGAATTTCAAGAGAACAACCACAGGAAGAAGAAAACACAAATGATTTCAACCAGAAACACAAAATACCTTTTTCTGTGTACTCTGAACATGAGGAGAAAACATAAATAAAAAGATTTAAGTTTAGGATTCAACAAAAATCGTAAGCTTAGAAAGATCTCCTGTGTCTTCAAACACAGACCCAGAAGAACTTTATAACTCACTCCATTCTTCTGGCTAATTTTCCAGAAAATAAATCTTAATAATATCCTTGAAATGATTCATTTCATCGAGAAAACTTCAATCCTTTTGGTCATGTGCTTCAAGGCGTCTTTCACTTGTTTGTTTCTCAACGTGTAGATGAAAGGATTCAGCATGGGTGCCACAGAGGTGCTGAGGAGAGCGATGCCTTTGTTTAAAGATACATGTTCCTTGGCAGAGGGCTTCACATACATGAAAATGCAGCTGCCGTACGAAATGGACACAACCACCATATGAGAAGAACACGTGGAAAAGGCTTTCTTCCTCTGTTGAGCAGAAGGGATTCTTAGAATCGTTCTGAGGATGTTGGAGTAAGAGAGAATCACTAAGACCAGTGTAACCAGAAGTGTGAAAATGGCTGAGAAAAGCATCATTAATTCTATTACATCCGTGTCTGTGCAGGAGAGTTGAAGGATGGGCGAAACATCACAGAAGAAGTGATCTATCGTGTTGGCTGCACAGAAGTCAAGCTGGAGGCCCATCAAGAGCGGTGGAAAGATGATGAGGAAACCAGACAACCAGGAAGCAAAGACTAGCACATTGCAAACCCTGCTGTTCATGATGGTCATGTAGTGCAAGGGTTTGCAGATGGCCACATAGCGGTCATAGGACATGGCAGCCAGAAGGAAAAATTCAGTTGCCCCTAAGAGAATAGTGAAAAACAGCTGGGCTGCACAGTCATTATAAGAAATAGTCTTATCTCCTGAGGCCATGCTGACAAGAAATTTGGGGATACAGACAGTAGTAAATGTAATTTCTAAAAAAGAGAAATTCCGGAGGAAGAAATACATGGGTGTCTTGAGATGAAAATCCAGCAGGGTGAGGGTGATAATGGTTAGGTTGCCCATAACACTCAACAGATAGGTGAAAAAAAGGAGGAAGAAAATGATCGCCTGTAATTGCGGATCATTTGTTAGTCCAAGAAGAATAAAGGTTGTCACTCCTGTATAGTTTTTCATAGCTGATTTCTATTTGAACAAGAACAAAAAAGAACGATCAGAAATGAAGCAAATATTCTGAATAAAGCGTTAAATAAGGGAAAATAAAATTATATAAAAGAAAGAAAAAAAACGAAAGGCCCAAATAGACCTTAATGCTTTATTCAGATCATTTTATCTTACAACTTTCATTTGATCTTATTGTTCTTTTCTTATCATTCAGGTGGAGCTTATGCTTTATAAGCTGACCCTGAATTCCCAGAATCAAGTTTTCCTTCTATCTTAACATCCCAATCCTCATGATCCACTCTGACCAACATCTTTTGTAGTCTTTTTGCTGCATTGAATTAGTTTCTTTCTAATTTGTGTTCCTGAGATTGTGTTACAAATATTTATATTTATTAAAAATTTTTATAAGTTGTAATCAAATGTAATAAATGGTTTTGTGTAAAAAAAAGAAATGAAGAAAATATGTCAGCATGAAAAGCACTTTTGTCTCAATATTGTTCATAAACTTGTCCACCCAAAACCCCTTAAGCATTCTGCTATTCAGTTGTAACATGTGAATTTTCCCTATGAATTTTGTTCAAAATTCAGAATGACTGTTAGTTTTGTTTTATTTCCTCAAGCTGCAATCTAAACCCAAGTATTCCAAGCAACAGAAATGCCATATAAGTATGAAATACACAGATGCACAAAATATACAATAATATTTTACCTTTTATCTTCTAGATTATAATATTTAGATTTTCCCAAAAATAAGGACTTTGAGCTGGGAGTATTGCCTACTGGTAGAGTGCTTGCACAGCATGCATGAAGCCCTGGATTCAATTCATCAGTACCATCTACACGCAAAAAAAAACCCAGAAGTGGCGCTGTGGCTGGAGTGGCAGATCGCTAGCCTTGAGTGTCCAAGGACAGTGCCCAGACCCTGAGTTCAGGCTGGTGACACATTCTTCTTTGCTCAACAAATCTTCTCTCTGTTTACTATATTTTTCCATAGACATTGCTATTTTCTTTTTAATATCAGTTTGAATCTAAGGTCTCTTTTAAAATAATCACTCAGTGTAATTAAACCTTGCTAGATTAGATACACTGGGCAGTTAGTATCTTCAAATAACCTTTGAAAACTCTCAGATTTGTCTGTGCATCTACTTTTGGTGCTGTTTTTTCTTTATCCTGAAGACTTTGCTTTCTTTGCTTTTAGTTTCCTTGTGTTTTGCCCTTTGTTTTTACCTTATTAATCGTGTCTTTTGCATACCTATTATTTATGTTGTTTTTGATAGACACATCATAATTGTATACATCTCATTTATTCTGGTTGTTTCCTTTTCTGTGATGTACATCCAAGCAGATAGAAAGCATATTTTTATGCATTGTGACTATATTTGCCATGTATGAATATTTGTAGTGATAAAGAGGGTTCTATGAAATAAAATACAATAAAATGATATCTGGATATCCCTGGTCATTTACATAAGTGATGTTACCTTCTTGCTTCTCCCTGCCACCTCACAGCTTCTTTTCTTCTGTATACCATTCAGATGCCCTCTCAGCTTCTTTCTGGCCTAGCATATAACAGCTAAAATTATGTTTTCTTTCTAATTTTTTATTGTTTTTCCTTTTTCCAGACTATGATTAGATTCTCATGCTTATAATCTCAAAAATCAGTCATCATTTTTCTAAAGAATCACAATACTTGGGGCTGGGAGTTTGGTCTAGTGGTAGAGTGCTTGCCTAGCATGCACAAAGACCTGGGTTCAATTCCTCAGTGCCACAGACATAGTAAAAAGCCAGGAATGGTGCTGAGGCTCAAGTGGTAGAGCTCTAGCCTTGAGAAAGTCCAAGGGAAGTGCTCAGGTGCTGAGCCCAAGCCCAGGACTGGCAAAAAAGAAAAAAAGAAACACAATACTCCTACAAATGATATTTGGAAATATTGTTTTAAAACATTGTCACATTTCATATAATATAATAATATTTTAAAATATCTACATTTATAATAATTAAAAATTATTATAAGTAAGATTTTGTGCTCACCTTTCTTCTCTTTTGATGAGTTTTCCTTATGTCAATATCTTCAACTAGTCAGTTGTATAAAAAATGCTTGCAAGTGGTACTGTGTCTCTAGAGGTAGGGCAGTAGCCTTGAAGTGATGAGTTCAGGGACAGCGACCAGGCCCAGAGTTCAAGCCACATGACCAACAAGAAAAAACATGCTTGAATTTCTTTATTCTGGTCATTTAAATATAATGTTTATTGCATTCATTAATGATTTTTTAAATTCATATTCAATTATGAATTTAAAATCAAAAGGTATAAAAATGTAAACCAACAAAAGATGAGTTAGACAGGACAGCTTCTTTAAAAAAATTAACTTACAGAATCACAAATAACTTTTATAGACTATTTGACAACATTAGTCTGCCTCTTAATCCCATAATAAAAGGCTTGCTAGTAAAATAGTCATGTGCTTCTAGCAATCATTATAGTCTCTAGGGCCTGTATGGTTGATCAGGTAGTTTATTACATAGCTAAGAACTCACTTTAGAATGTAAAAATTGGATTTTTCATAATTTAGAATTGTATTGCATTAAATGTAACTTCTTAATAATTGTAAGTCATAGTCTCAGTTATTCAGGACAAATTTATTTAACTGTCACATTTTACAATACAACTATCATGTACAGTAGAGACATGTTATAGTTATAGTTATAGTTACTAGGAAGAAAATAACTTGACATAAGTTCGTTTACAAACTCTGAAGAGTATTTGTCTGAAACTTGATTCTTGTAAAAAGAAGTTTCATGCTTTCTTTGGTGAAATTGACTTATTCAGCATAAGTTCCAAAAATAAGCTCAGGTTTATTTGATCACTAAAAAATCTTCAACTCTAGTTTCTTGCCTCATTATTTCAATGATTTTATTTAAAAAACTCGTTCTTGGTGTGTAGCTTCGTGTAATAAAGTTTGTATGATTAAAATAAGGTTATAAATTGCCAAATAAATCCCCAAACAATTTCATTCTCCTCTCTCTTGCTGTAAATCCAAGGACAAACACAATTTCTGGATATTTCACATCCAATATATTCTTATAAAGTGTTAACCACATATTTTTCTCTTGACTTTTCATCCAAAACTACACTGGAACCAAAAGCATACACTCAAGATGTAGAAATTCAAAGATTTTGTCATGACAAGAATCCCATGAAATTTTACCTCATGATTTTAAGAAGGGGAAAATGGTCTCCAATGTATGTTAAAATAAATGGAGGAATATTTTTCCTTGGTCATATATAAAATAAGTCTTCTGAAGTTTTAAAGTTGTTTACTCTAGATGTTTCACGATTGCCTTCATGAAAATAGAATGAATTTCATAGTATTTAAGATGTTAAGAGCTGTAATTCTTATGTACACTGTGCCAGTTGTCTCAAGAGGATTTACAGACCTTAAATTAAAAAGAGATGAAAGCAATTCCCTGGAAACCATTGCTCTGAGATATTAAAGTTTATTAAGATCACCTTATCAAGTGGATAAAGTTTTCCCTCCATAAACTAAAGATCGTAAACAAGATAAAAATGGCCTTTTGAATGGTTTTGTGTTATAAACCATTGTAGTTGGAAGTAATTACAGAGCCATATTTTTTAATGTTTGATTGGTTATTTATTTCCACATTGTATACTGTTCAAGATAAATCCAAGACCTTCTGTAGAAGGGATTTAATATTACCAGAATAATAAAGAACTGTACAAAACACATATAATATCAAAATGCTGATTATAGTCCCAAGGACTATAATCAGTAGTCAATTTGAACTTATATGTATATACATGAGGTATTCCAGTAGGAAATTATGAAAACTCTGTGTGTCACATTGTGTTCATTTTGTAACACCAGTGCACCCAAACCCATATTGCTTGCACTTGCCAAAATTTCATGGGAAAGGTGCTATTCTTTATGTGAGTTCCTTGCCAGGACATTTTAAAAAGTATTATTACAGTATCTCACTTTGTTATCTGATATATCGGATATATTTGTATTTGGTTATTTGAAATTGGATAGGGAAGGGGGAAAACAAGATAGGGGGTTGGGGAAGGTAATGGGGACCAAAACATGTGAAAGGGTATCAATGTATGTGAATTAATGCACCTTCTATCTGGCAAATATCATGTAACCCTTTTATTAATTACAATTTAAAAAATTTTAAAAAAGAGGTATCTTGAACTGGACAACTCTAAATATTTAGAAATCCAAAATGATTTCTCAAAGGGATCAGTAGTTTTCTTTGTGTGCCCATGGAATGAAACACACTGAATGAGGAACCTGAAGCAGAGGAGGGTATTTGGGCTACCCTCCTCTTCATACAACCACATCAGCACTGAAGACCATGTATTGGTAATTTTGGAGTCTAATCCATTCATCTTTACCTAGGAAAAGAAAGATGGCCCATTAGTCCATTTTCTGCATTTTTGGTGAAATTCTCAAGATCTTGTAACTTATAAAGAAAATAAATGTATTAGCTTGTATTGGAGGTTCATAATCAGAAACCAGACAATAACCGGTGACCAGGAATATGTTCTATTCATTCAAGGGTCTCTCCGTAGCAGATCCTAGCTTCTGATAAGCTGAAACCATGTAGCATTAATCTCTGGGGGCCGTATTCAAACTGAGTCCAAACCATGGCAGGCATGAACTGGCTCTAGGGACAAACGAATTCTCTAACTATACTTGATCAACAGTGAGTTTCCTGCTGGACACTGGTGGCTCATGCCAATCAGCCTAGCTACTTAGGAGGCTGAGACAGAGACATATTTTTAAGAGGTTAAAAAGATATTGTAGGGCGGGGAGTTTGGCCTAGTGGTAGAGTGCTTGCCAAGCATGCATGAAGACCGGGGTTCCTCGATACCACATACATAAATAAAAGCTGGAAGTGGTGCTGTGGCTCAAGTGGTAGAACTCTAGCCTCAAGAAAGCCTAAGGACAGTGCTCAGGCCGGAGTTCAAGGCCCGGGACTGGCAAAAAAAAAAAAAAGAATAAAAGATACTGTAATAACCCAAAACATAAGAGCAGCTAAGCTAAAGAAAGATAGTTTTTCAGATTGAGAGCTGAAAGTAGTCACCAATTAAATTCAAGTGTGAAAAGCAAAAGGCCTATGTGACAGTAGATAGGCTCTCACTGATAATAGTTTAATGGGTAAAAAGAGCTGACACAATCCCATAGATAACAGAGGCCATGCTCATTCAAAAGCATTTGTTTTTGTTTTTCATATGGAATCATTTCTATGATTCTCTATTTTAGGTTCTCTGATATATTTGTTTAGAATTTAATTTCTACCCTTCAGCTCATCTAGTGAAATTTGACTTTAGATATTACTTTTGATTATATTTTCATTTGCTATTTTTATGCACATGTTTAAATTTTGTGTTGTTATTGTATTTTATTGCAAATGGTATTTAGAATTGACACACATATTTAAGATTTACAGATGTTCCTAATTCCTTTCTTACAGTTTCAGGTTTTATTAAAACCTAGATTCAGCTTCCTTAAAACTGAAGAATGTTCCATGGGTTTTCATGTAGTTACTGACAAATACTCTATTATCTCAAAAAATGATTATTTACCTTCATTCTTTTTGTGTATGTTTGCCTGTCCTGGGGTTTCAGCTTGGGCTACCTGGGTGCTGTCCCTAAGCCTATGCCTAGTTTTTATCTTCATTCTTAAAAATGTATATAATTCTGATAATGACCATCTCTTACTATCACAATTAACTATTCCTCTTTGCTAATTACCTCCAGAGTTCAAGATTCAAGTCGTCAGTTATTCAAATTACTGTTTCTCAATATTCTTACTATGGAATTGTACCTTTTTTTCCTGGTCAAATTAAGTTTTCTCTTTATTTTTCAATGTTTAACTGTTAAGATGTAACAAAGTATTTTTAATCATATTTGGGACTGAGTTATCTCATTGACTGATGACATTCATCAAACTTGAGAACTTTGGGAGCACTGACTCTCAGACTTATAAAATTTCCAAGTTGCTACTGAAAATCAAAAAGGCATTGCATAAATTTCTGTGCTACCACTTGCCAATGCTGTTAGTTCCTTCAATATTTATATTGATTAAATTGAGAAAGGAAGATAGAATTAAGAAGAGAAGAGTATGAGAGAAAAGTTAGAATGGGAGAAAGAAGAAAAAGAATAAGGAGTGAAATGGAAAGGGAGTAAGGGAAGAAAAAGAAGCACTCAGATAATCTAGTTGGTGTTAGATCATATTGAAATTCATGAAAAACAGAAGCATACTAATAAATATACTAGTAAAAGAAGCAATAAATATCAAATTCATTTGAAAATTTGTATCTAAATTGAGTCTTGGTATCATTCAGAAAAGGTCAGTAGGTTTAATGGAAAAAATCCAGTTTAATGCATCTAATCACTTAGTTCATCTCCAGTACAGTTACTTTTGTGATCTAGATTTGAATTTTTGATAATACATGCATCAGAAAAAATCATATATGTATATTTTTATTTTTCTGAACCACTTTTAATATTTCTTTCAGGGTAAGTATACTCAGAGTAAATTTTGAATAATGAGTAATGAATTTTGCTGCTCTGAGTAAGACCAGATAATAGTAATACAGTAGTAGAGCACTTGCCTACTCTTTGAGACGCTCTGGGTTCAATTTCTACCTCTGCAGTACCACCAAAAGCAACAACAAACTTTTCTTGCCTAGTTCCCTTAACATATAGTAAATGTAAACTGTACTTTCCTTTAGGCTTAAGATACATTGTAATACTCATGCCTACATCTTGTTTCCTAAATACACTGGTAGAATATAGTGCTCATTTCCTTGTTTCCTCAGTGTGCATCCATGTATCCTCCCAGGGCCTATAAAAGTTGCTCAGTAAATATTTATTGATAATGAAGTCATTAGAAAAGATAATTGACAGTGAAGTCAGCAAAGTAGAACATGTCCCTTAAGGTATGAAACTGTTTATTCTACAAAGTTTCATGGGATTTATCTTAATGAAACTTCTACGTTCTCAAGTGCACAATTGATTCCATTTGGGCTGGATGAGCTCTTCATTGTATTCTTTTAGTGTAGGTGGTAGTGAAAATTTCTCCTGTTTTCTTTTAGGTAGAGGCATATTGCAGTTTTGCTATAACCCTGTTTTTTCAGCAGTTAACACATCAAGAGCTAATTATCTGAATAAAGTCCAGACTAAATGGTAAGTTGTCCTATTATTACACTCCCTTTCTATCTTATTTTCTCCTTCCTGTCATCCCTTTTTAATTTTTCTTCTTTTCTCTGATTCCTTGATAAATGTATTTTACTTTATTATTTTCTTCTAATTTTCAAAACTGTAACCAGGAAAAATGGCAAGTTTGTTAATTCTGCTTAAGGTGGATTTGTCATGCCATCAGAAAGATTTAGCTTTGGAACAGGAGGTGGTAACAGTGAAGAGTGGCAGCAGAAACAAAAGGGATAGCAACTGAGGGCAACACTGACATTGATTTGTTGAGAAAATGTAGAAAACCAAAAGACCTCAAATAAGTGAATAATTCTTAATCCTGAAGCTAGATTTTGAGAGTCATCTTGTTTTTCTCATGCATGCAGTCATCTACTTAAGGCAATTACCATCATGTCCAGTTTGGACATGATGGCAAATACTTGTCATACTAGCCGAGGCACAAAGATTGAAAGTTCAAGGCCAGCCTAGGTTACACAACCAGGTCTAATTATCTTGGGCTATGTAGTGAGAACTTATCCCAAATAACAAAAATAAGAATACATAGTTAGTAGTAGCTGTAGCTGTGAATAACGGAGCATTTTATGTTCTTATATACTGACCAGAATAGATATTTTTAGATGCATAGTCAGTGTTTCTACCTATCATAACTAACTAACCAGGATAACTAACCAAGATAACTAACCAGGATATGACCTATAAAATAATGTTTTCAATTCTGAAGATTAATTTTAAAAAACCACTTTTCTGCAGGCAAAGTAATAGATTTTACTGGAGTTTGCCTCACATAAATCATTTCAAACTAGTGCTTATTTGTATATATAATCAGTAGCCATTAGAGTGTGTCAATATTGTTGCAGCACCGAAGCAGATCAAGAAAGCTCAATGGAAAACCATACCACAGTGACAGTTTTCATCTTGATGGGACTGACAGAGGACCCCATGTGGAAGGTTGTTCTGTTCCTCTTCCTGCTTCTCACCTACTTGCTCAGCATCTCAGGCAACCTGATCATCATCACCCTTACTCTTCTGGATTCCCATCTCAAGACCCCGATGTATTTCTTCCTGCGAAATTTTTCCCTCTTAGAAATTTCTTATACGACTGTCTGCATCCCCAAATTCCTTGTTTGCATGGCAACTGGTGATAAAACTATTTCTTATAATTGCTGTGCCACACAGTTGTTTTTTGCCTTCCTCCTGGGTGTATCTGAGTTTTATCTGTTGGCTGCCATGTCTTACGACCGTTATGTGGCCATCTGCAAGCCTCTGCATTATACAACAATCATGAACACCAAAACCTGCATCCAGCTGGTTCTCTGCTCTTGGACTGCTGGTTTCCTCCTCATTTTTCCGGGACTCATTTTAGGACTTGGTCTAGATTTCTGTGACTCCAATATCATTGACCATTTCTACTGTGATACTGCTCCTCTGCTGCAAATCTCCTGCACAGACACATACTTGTTGGAAATGATGAGTTTCATCCTAGCTTTGGTGACTCTCCTGATCACTTTGGTATTAGTGATTTTATCATACACATATATCACCCTCACAATTTTAAAGATCCCTTCAGCCAACCAAAGGAAGAAGGCTTTTTCCACATGTTCTTCTCATATGATTGTCATCTCCCTTTCCTACGGCAGCTGCATATTTATGTACATCAAACCCTCAGCCAAACAGAGGATATCCTTGATGAAGGGAGTTTCTGTGCTCAACACCTCCGTGGCCCCACTTTTGAACCCATTCATTTATGCGCTAAGAAACCAGCAGGTGAAACAATCATTTAAAGACCTATTGAGAAGAATTCTATCTTCATCTCAGAAGTAGAATCTTAGTGAGGCATATGTGAAACATGAATTGTAGAAAATGTGGCTGGAGTGATCCCACATTTTCCTATTATCTATGTAACATAAAATTATATTTGTGCTTTCACTTCCCACTGACGTGTTTTGATGTTGCATATATGTCTGTTTAGTTCCAATAATGCTTTCCCTTCCCAAATAAAAAACACTTATTTTTTCTGATCCATTACAAGCATTCTGAAATCTGACTCCTCTCTCTTTTCCCTAAACATGTAGATAATAATCAAAATGTTTTTATCAGCTCAATATGTCAGTTCACTGAGGCTGTTATTTTCAGATAAATGTACATAATCAGTTATTAGATTCAATCTCCTGTCAGATCTCAATATGTTAAAACAATTATGAGATATAATATATTTGCAATTTTGATTTTTCTCCTGGTTATTCTTCTACATGTTTTCTTCTCTCAGATAATTCAAATTAGGAAATAAAAATTAAAGAATACATTATCTTTAAATTTTAAAATAGCCTTTGCATTATGCTAGCACAGAAGACTTATTGTGATATATTTATGCTATATTTTGTCATAATTATATAAATATTAAATCATGTGTTTTCACTTTGTGTGTAGATAACTGCTTTATTATTACTGTACATACATATATTATCCTATGATCATACTGGTTCCTGTATTACCCTAATTCTCCTCTCCCTTCCCCTTTCTCACTTTTAATCCCTAACAGTTGCCCCTTTTACTTCCATGTCCTTTCCTTCTTTTCCTTAAGTCCTACATATGAGAGGAACACACTGATAGGAAAATGGAGAAGAAAGAAAAGGGAACAGGTTGGTCTCTATCTGGACAACTGCGACTGTTTATTGAGCACAGCAGCAAGGCACAGCAACCTTCCCACAGGAATGGAGGTTGTACAAGAAGGTGGGATCGGAGATGGGCTTTTATGGGATCTGATGAAGGAGACAGAGGTTTTCCCACAGGCTGTTAGGGCTGGGAAGGTGGGGACTTTGTTAAGACCCACAATGGAATGTTGGTGGCAGGCTTACGTCAGATTGCCCTGCCTACACTTCAAGCATGTCCACACCATCTGGGTTTTTACCTGGTATCCAAATGTGCTTGGGATAATAGGGTGGGGATCAATCCTTTGTATTCCATCTTTAGATACATAAGAAGATTGGGCCAAGAGAAGAGTGGTAAGTGCTTCACATGTGACACTTGTCTTTGTAAATCTGTCTTTTGTTTTTTTGTCAGTACTGGGGCCTGAACTTTGGGCCTGGGATCTGTCCCTGAGCAATTCAACTCAGGGCTAGATAACTACCCCTTGAGCCACAGCACCACTTCTTGTAAGTCTGTCTTATTTTGTTCAACATGATTACCTTCTTCTCTTCTACCTGTTTGCCCAGAAATAATGAAGCTGTCTTTTTTATGGCTGAAATACAATTCCGTTGCATACATGTAAAGTAGGAGGGGTTCAATGGCTATACCCTTCATAGAACAATTATTCCACCAATGATTTTCCATGAAGCTATAGGTGTGAATTGAAATAGCAATGTAACTATTCTGACCATAAAATCTGAGGGCAAAGAAATAAAATATCCAATATTGGTTTTCAGTGCATTTTTTCATAGTCATGTGAGATATCAACCTCAAAACTATGTTATGTATTGTCTGGGAATGACCCAATTAGTAAATACATTATAGCATAAAATCTATGTTGCTTGCCACTAGAATCAGTTGTTACAAATAAAGACAGGAAGTGGCTAGAATGAGCACTAACAGAATTAGAAGCTGTGTATAAATGTATTGCCTTCGAGAAACAGATATAAAAATGGCAAGATGTACATGTGTATACACAGATGTAGTTCCAGTCTTTCCTCATGAAACCACCTAAAATTGTCACACTCTAATATTAACGAGTATACCTAGAGATGAACAATGTTTAATTTTGTAATAATTTGTGATTTGGAGTGTCAATTGGATTCTATGAGATTCGTTTTCTTTAAATACAAATAATAATTTATGTATGTGGGGAATACATTGTATGTATTTGATTCTAGATTACATAAATCTGTATAAATAACATAGTGATCTTAAAATAGATACCATAGAGAACTTAAGTGACTAATTGATGTTTTAAGTCAAGACTAGCATCATTTATGCTGTTTAGTGACCTTGTTCTGGGTCAGTGATAATGCCTGTAAGCAGGAAAAGAAGAGTGACAGAATGACCAAAACAATTCTGTATTCAGATCTATTTCTACTTCTCCTAGAGAAATGAACATCCAGCTGGAGTGAAATATGTGAATCAAATCCATGTAAAATTATATGGAATTATGAATCTGATTAGATAGGCTTTCCATCCTACATACTGAAGCCTGTTATCTGTGACTTATTCTACCATTACTTTAGTCTCTGAAATGAGTGAATCTTCTATAGAAACAATTCCACTTTTTTTGTTTTCAATAATAAAAGACTTAATATATGAATGGTAACACATTTCTGATTTATTATAAATTGAGGATGTTTTGTAGTTGTGCATGAATGCTGGCAATTTAGTAAGCTTTGACAATTGTTTAAATAATGTAATGTTAAGCTTAGGTTTAAAAAAAAGTTGGTAAACTGGGTCTTTGTCATTGCTATAAAAAAGGAAAATAAATGTGACTGTGTTTGGTGCAAAAAAAACCCCACCTTAATGTTTTTGAGATAATTCTTTAACTAGGACTACTGGAATTTCAGCATGATTATGCAAACAAATGTCTGTGGAACTAGTTGAGAATTGTGGCACCTGGGTAGTTTACATATTACTTATAGAAAAGAAACTAAAAAGCATTCAATTTTACCTTTAAGTAGATAATGTTTTAACTGATAATGAAATGATTTAAAAGCCTGTATTTGTTGCTTTAAGGAACATGACAGGCAAGTGCCAGGCCACTTTCAACTTCCTTGCATCATACACGGATACAAATTCAAGGATTTAAGAATGATTTTGCAATATAATTGATAACTTTATTAAATTAAGCAACATTACAGTTAGGTCGACATTAAAGTAGACTAAGCACCGTTTATCTTTAGCTCCTCCTCCTCCTCCTCTTCTTCTCCCTCTTCTTCTTCTTCTTCTTCCTCTTCCTCTTCTCTTCTTCTTCTTCTTCTTCTTCTTCTTCTTCTTCTTCTTCTTCTTCTTCTTCTTCTTCTTCTTCTTCTTCTTCTTCTTCTTCCTCCTCTTCTTCTTCATCTGGTCTTGGGGCTTGAACTCTGGGCCTGGGCACTGTCCCTGAGCTTTTCAGCTCAAGGCTACCACCCTACCCCTTGAGCCACAGCACCACTTACAGTTTTCTAGAGATTAATTGGAAATAAGAGCCTCACAGACTTTTATGATCCTCAGATCTCAGCCTCCTGAGTAGCTAGGATTACAGGTATGAGCCACCCAGCAAGCCTGGCTCTTCTTTTTGTTGTTGCTGTTGTTGTTTGCTGGTTCTGTACTTTGAACTCAGGGCCTGGGCGTTGTATCTGAGCTTCTATTGCTCAAGGCTAGCACTCTACCATGTAAACCACAGCATCACTTTCAAGTTTTTTCTGTGATTAATTGGAGATAAGTGTCTCATGGACTTTCTTGCCCTGGCTGTATTTAAACAGTGATCCTCAGATCTCAGCCTCTTAAATAATTGGGATTAAAGGTGAAAACCACCAGTGCCCAGCTCACCCTTAGACATTCTAATGTCACAGATTTCCATACCTCAGTGACTTTACTCGATAACCATTTGTCATTGCTCGTGACAGATACTTCTAATGACAGAAACAGGGAACTCCCATATCTTTATGAATCCATGGATCATAAACTAGGCTAAAATAGACTCTACTGGGCTATATCAGTTCAGCTTGGAAAAGTCCTCTTTTTCCAGCAAGCTCTGCTTAACATGCTCACCTGAGAATCATACATATACCAGTGTGTGTGAGGGGGAAGAATGCATGATATCTGACTCTTGCACTCTGGGAATTGCAGCAACTCTTTTGTCAATGACTAAATGTCCTCTTTGCAAAAGAAAGCAAGCCACATGTCTAGAGTGGATTCGAGGACTGAGGATAGACATCAACTTGCAGGACAAGCTACAGTGCAAAGGGCATGGTCATGTTTCTAACCAGCTACCGTATGATCCATGCAGTGCGATCTAATCATTAATCACCTGACACATGATCTAATTACTAATCACCTGGCAAGGAGGCTCTAAATTGGAGAAATGTATCCTCTCTTAGTAAATGAAGCCAGAAGTCTATAATAGGATCTCGACAGAGTTCATTTCTCCTGAGAAGTTCCAAGGGGAAAAAATATCTCCTCTCTTTCACCAATCTTCTTGTGCCACTGCCAATCCTTGGTGTTGTTGGCTTATAGGTGTATCACTCCAAATTTGCTTCCATCTTCATGTAGCTGTCCGCATTGTGAGTAGTGGTGTCTCTGTATCTTCATATTACTCACTATTTTATTTTATTTTTACTGGTCCTGGGGCTTGAATTCAGGGCCTGGTTGTTGCCCCTGAACTTCTTTGTACTCAAGGCTAATGCTGTACCACTTGAGCCACAGTGCCACCTTCAGCTTTTTCTAAGTTGTTTATTTGAGATAAAAGCCTCATGGACTTCCCTGCCTGGGCTGGCTTCAAACCATGATCCTTAGATCTCATCCTCCTGAGTATCTTACCATTTGGAATACCATCACAAGGCTATCACTCATTTTATATAAGAACATTAGTCATTGTCCTTAACACCCTTTCTAATCAAATAGCATGTCATTTTATACTGATTAGCAGTCCTCTACTGTGTGTTTTGCTATATCAAGCAGAAAACATGCTTCCTTTTCAGCTAAACACTTTTTGGCAAGTTTGGAATACATTTTTTCCCAGCCCATTTTTCAACTATTTTATGTTAATTATTAATGTTACTTAATCTCATAATTTTAGACTTTCCTCTTTTATAAATGACCCAAGTGATTTTCAAGTGGTTTCCATCCTGATCAAGGTAGTGAAGGCCAGAATTGGGAAACATAACAGTTTTACTATCACAAAATTAATTTCATGTCCTCAAGAAAGAAAGCAAATCCGACTTACATGAAAATAAAAGTATGGTAATAATATTTCATTCCACATCTAAAGACCCTCTGAAAAGTTACTTATGCCTTCTCTCTGATGTTCCAGGACACACACACACACACACACACACACACACACACACACACACACGGATCAGGGAGAGAAATGTTATTGCTTAATTTATGAGGAAAAGGTCTCCTACCTTTACCTATCATGATGGTGTGTGTGTGTGTGTGTATGTGTGTGTGTGTATTTAGTTTAAATTACATTTCCTTAACTTAGACTCTCAATTCACTTTTCATAACCGTACTCTATTAGTCATATTTGCTAAACTTAAGAACAATATGTATATCTTAATGTCTGATTGTCTATCCATCAAGATTCTTCCCAGAAATTGGCTCTTTCTGAATTACACAGGGAAATAAATATCTTATGGAACTACTACTGAGTGAACAGAGCAGAAAATTGACAGGGAAATGGGAGGGTTAGCCAGTCTCCCCCCCCATAGTGCACCATCCAGATCTGTGCTCTAGGGTCTGTTGTACCACTGCCAGTGCCACAGTGTGGGTTTGGCCATCACTGACATCACAGTGCCCACCTCTGGTCCTGAACCCTGGGCAACACTGGCATTGTGTGAATCCCCACTGCCCCATTTCCTTGCATGCTTTGCCACAATTTGAGATCTGAATATTTGAGCTTATGCTACAGGTCTGGGTCTAAAGTTCTGTACTATTTCCTACATGGCTAAACTACCAATGGTCGGGAGGTTGGGTTGAGCACTTTCTGACTTCTGATTGGCTACCACCAGTTGAGGAGAATTTGTACCTAGGCAGGCAACTAAGTCTCCTATTTGCCTCTTCAAGACAAGAGTTCAAACTTCCCATTGTTTCAAGTGGGTGGCCATATTCGAACCTTCCAAATTTTAGTCTTACCACTTGAGCCTTCCTTTTCCACCAGGCCCTTAAAGAACACACTGGCATGGTCCCTCCAGGATAAATAAAACTAGGGGACCAGGAGCCACCGTTCTTGCTTTGTTTTCACACTCTGAGTTCTGCTGTCCTGAATTCATTGAAAAACACTCCACACAAAGGGATCAAAACCCATCCAGCTTCTTCAGGAGATTCCTAGCAAAGGTCCGCTTGACTGCTCCTTTCATGTCTTTGTTCCTCAGGCTGTAGATAACACGGTTTAACATAGGCGTGATGACAGTGTAGGACAGAGACAGTAGCTTCTTGCTCTCAGAAGAGTAGTTGGATTTGAGTCTTAAATAGGTCAGGCTGGCTGTGGCATAGAAGAGAGACACCACAATGAGATGGAATGAATAAGTAGAAAACACCTTCTGGCGACCAGTGGCAAAGGGCATCTTCAGAATGGTTATTATGATCCGGGTATAAGAAACCAAAATAAGGGAAAAGGGAAACATGATAAACAACAGCATGGATGCAAGGGCTTGCAACTCATACATGGTGGTATCCTCCGTGACCAATTTCAAGACAGGAGGGCCTTCACAGAAAAAATGGTCGATGGCGTTTGGCCCACAGAAAGGAAGGGCCATCATCCAAGCTGTCTGCAGCATAGAAACAGGGACTCCAGATACCCATGAGCCTGCGGCCATCCACAAGCAGAGGGGCCTGCTCATGATGACTGGATAGCGGAGAGGGTTGCTGAGGGCCACAAAGCGGTCATAAGCCATCATAGAGAGAAGAAGCATTGCGAGCTGCCGAAGAAGAAGAAGTACATCTAGGTACCACAGCCCACAAAAGAGATGACTTTTCTTGGTGATACTAGATCCGCCAGCATCTTTGGCTGAGCTTCACTCAGTGTTGTCTCACTCAAAGTCAGACCACTCAGGTAGAGCTAATATTCTACCACTGGAGCCACAACTCCAGTCCATCGTTTTGTTAGTTAATTGAAGATGAGTCTCACAGACGTTTCTGCCTAAGCTGGATTCAATCCATCATCCCGTAGGCCTCAAACTAGTGAGTAGTGAGGATTACAAGCAAAGGACATTCTCGCTCATCTTTACACAATTAAAAATTTTAAGTTAAAAAGTTTTTTAAGTTAAAAACGTTTTTAAGTTAAAAAACATTTTTCTTTTTTAATGGTAAAAGCATCAAAAAAACATTTCTCTATAATAATGATCTTTTAAAATAATTAGATAAGCCAGAATAAGCTGAATAATTGACATATTTTACACCTTAATGGGTTTTGTTATTGTTTTATTTTACTATGAAAAATTCTAAACAATATTGGGAAAATGCTTATGAATAGTACCAACTATTTAACTAACATTATTAATGTCATAAAGTATATTTTCTTTTACTATATTTTAATGCTTAGAATTTTTAATCCTTGGAATTAATCCTTGGAGTTAATTTATTTTCAAGAATCCTCTGCTAGGAGAGTCCTACATGTGTACTATTACAAATGAGGGAAATCATTGTTGTTCTTAATATACTATGCTATTTCTCTTCTCTTTTTATGCCTTTTAGGTAATCCCATATTGTTATTGTATCTGATTTTGTTACCTGGTATATTGTATATATGTTTATTTGAAATAGGAAAGGGAAGCGGGGAAAACAAGATGATTGGGAGGGGTGGGTGAGGGAAATGGGGACAAAAAACATGAGAAGGGGTATCAATTTGTGAGAAATAATGCACCTACTATTTGTCAAATGTAATAGTAACCACTGTATACATTAGCCCGACAATAAAAAAAACAAAATTTTAAAAAATTCACATTGCATTTTGAAGTGTAATGACCAAAAAAAACTCTGAAAGTAACATCCTTCCCTTCATCACAAGTAGATTTGTTAGAAATCCAAATCTTTTAAATACCTATAAACTTACAAGAGCCCCAAAGCAGCACAGTAGGAATGATGTAGGATAAAGTTTAATGAACTGAGGCCGGGAGTTTGGCATAGTGGTGGAGTGCTTGCCTAGCACGCACTCTCAGTACTACATACATAGAAAAAAGCTGGAAATGGTGCTGTGGCTCAAGTATAGAGCTCTAGCATTGAGAAAAGTCCAAGGACAGTGTTCCAGCCCTGAGCTCAACCCCCACGACTGGCAAAACAAAACAAAACAAAAGTCTAATGAACTATGTTGAGAGGGGAAAAAATTCCTTGAAAAGGATTCAGGAGTTCAAGGTCAACTAAGCAGGGTCAGGAGCTTGAATGAATAACCAGACAAGGAGGATTTTTGTGACTGACTTCCTCGCCCCACTCCCAGCAAGAGCTGCATTCTTATCCATGGAGCTCTTGTTCTCTCCTTCTTTATTTCAGACTAGCTCTGCACTGACCGAAGAATCAGCAGTGGTCTCCCCTGAGCCAGGTATCAAGCAAACAAGCCAATGCTGATTCTCTCACAGATCCACCCTGTACTACATGACTATGTTCCCAAATCAATACCTACATGCAAGTCATACTGTGTCTTTAAGATGCTGTACAAAGCACAACTCAGGAGTTTCTCTGTACTACGCTCCAAAAGGATAGCTTGAGTGCCCAATAGGTGTGAGCAGAAATGCACAGAACATATGTGGGAGTAGCTATTAAGGGAGTGTCAGGTGATGATAGAACTTGAACTTGGATCACATTGAATTTACTGATGTGTGTCTGCTAAGCAGGGTTCTGCTTTCAATGTCACAATGCTTGAAGATAAGACAGAAGGGAACAGTTGGGTTAATCTGCTGTCTCAACCATGGGTCAAACTTGCCCTCCTGTGAATGAGCTGGAATGTTCCATCTCCATCGGTTGACCCAGAAGCATAGGTTTAAAATGGTTTAGGGGGATTGGAAGGAAAAAGTGGATTTCTCACATAAAAGTCAGTCACCCACATTGGGACAGTCCGTAAGACAAACTTTCATCAATATTCTTGGAAATAGATTTGTGACAGGAGTTCAGGCATCCCTGAAAATCTCCCTGAACTCTTCCACAAATTCTACCATGGGAACAGTGGTCAACCAATTGAGAAAGTAAATGGAGTGAGAATAATTTTGCTACTCAGTAATCAAATCATAATGGAGAGCAAAGGCAAACAACAAATAAGAGTACTGTCCTTAGAAAGAAAAAACTGTTCCAGCGTCAAAACACATTTACTTATTACCATGAAACCAGTTTTCTAAAGTCATGGGCACAGGGTGCAAGAAGAGGAAAATGAAAGGTTGAGAGATCAAACGATGCTACTGTTTATGTAGAGATGGTTTTTCTTCTGCAGCCAATTGCCAATGGAACAAATGAGGGATGTGTTGCTTCCAAAATCCAAATAGGCCCACGAGGCAGGATACTTCTTGATGCAATAGTTTTATAAACACTATTTTTAGAGGTGGATGCAGCTCTGTTACTTCCACTTGAACTTTCACTGGGTTTGAAGGCCTAGTATTAGTTGGACCTCAGTTTAAACTTTTCCACCTGACTTCCCTAGGTCCCTACTAGAAAGCCACGCAAGTTTTGGATTTCCTCAACCTAATGACAATTCAGTGTCAGTGTCTAGTAGACCACAAAGGCCTGCTTCTTTCAGTATTTCCTATTTTTTTTTCCAGTCCTGGGCTTGAGCTCAGGGCTTGAGCACTGTCCTTGGACTTTCTCAAGGCTAGCACTCTACCACTTGAGCCTCAGCACCACTTCCAGCTTTTTTTTTTTTGCTATGTATGTGGGGTACCAAGGAATTGAACCCGGGTCTTCGTGCATGCTAGGCAAGCACTCTATCACTAGGCCAAACTCCCGGCCCCTATTTCCATGTTTTTTAAACAATGAAAGTTGCCCTGGTAAATGATTTAAGTTCCTCTAGGGAAGAGTGCAAGAAAGATTAACAGTATACATTATAATAGACTGAGGTCCTCACTTCCCCTTTATCCAGGGGTTCTGAGTTTACAAGCTGACTCGGTTACTAGAACTCCTAACCCCCAAACTTGGCTCTCACTTTGAATGCTTGCCTATATTAAGGGGGAGGAAGTGTGTGTGTGTGTGTGTGTGTGTGTGTGTGTGTGTGTGCCTATAAAATGAATTCAAGTTTTGGTGGCCATAGCAGTATTACAGACAAAGCAAAAACCAGGAAATATGCCTATGCCTAAGAACATTTAGCTGTGTACCTGTTAGGGGACCTGGAGGATAGCTTTTCCCTTGGGAAAAGAGTGCCAGGGCCCTTGAGATCGGCTTGTTTTCATTTTCAGCATGGTATTTTCTGTAAGGATTCTAATTCCTCAATTTCCTGGTATAACTCAAGCATGGGAGTTGGTTAAAGTTCAAGCTAGATTTTATTCATTTGACCTAAAGATGTGTGTGTGTGTGTGTGTGTGTGTGTGTGTGTGTGTGTGTGTGTGTGTGCTGATACTGGGCTTTGAACTCAGGGACTGGGCGCTATACCTGAGCTGCTTTGGGCAATGCAAGCATTCTGCCACTTGAACCACAGCTTCACTTCCAGCTACCCTCCGCCCAGCGGTTAATTATAGATTAGAGTTTCCTGGGGTTTCCTGCCCAGGCTAACTTCAAGGCTTGGTCCTCAGATCTCCACCAGTGTCCAGCTTGTAATGTTTAATGACTCAAACATCCCTAGTTATGGCAAGCATCTACACAGTTCAGTGAGTAGTATAGTTTATGGTGGGTATCAACTAAAAACTTAGTCAACTGGAATGTCACTGATGTAACTAACAACAATGGCTTATCATGGCAGTATCAGTTAAAAATTTCATGCCTAGCATGCATGAAGATCAGGGTTCGATTCCTCAGTACCACATACATAGAAAAAAGCTGGAAGTCGTGCTGTGGCTCAAGTGGCAGAGTACTATCCTTGAGAAAAGTCTAAGGACAGTGCCCAGGCACTGAGTTCAAGTGGCATTACTGGCAAAAAAAAAATACTCTAAAACGACTTTGCACTCAGAACATTCATTGCTGTTTGGGGTTTTTTTTTGACATAATCATCTTGCTGCTACCATAATGACACCATACAGTGGATGAAATCCTTATGGTCTATCATCATGCCATCATTTTGGAATTAAAGGAAGTCTGGACGATCAACAGAAAACATATATCTACCTGGTGGCTCTAGGTGTGATCTCCTACTCCTATTACCGAAGGAAATACATTAAGGTTGTGAACAGGAGATTGGTTTTGATTTCATTGGCTCCTGGTTGTCTAATTTCTTACTCATTCTATTCAAATCAAAGTGAGTACAAAATGAAAGCCTGTAGATAAATGGCTGGAAATAGTGTCACTTTGAAGAAGGAAGTCAAGTTTAGAGACTCAGAAGATGGTGCTTGTATTTGTGTTTTACATGACATGTTAATTACCTAAAGCATCTTCCTATGGAATTAGAATATCTATAAAATAAAAAAGTTATAATAGAAAGTGAAAGAGATTGTGCTTGATGAATTTCTGCGAAAAGTGAGCAAGGTGAGCAATTCAAATGAAGCAAGAGTTCACATCCACTTTATTCGGCTTGCCATGTTAGAAGGACTTAGCAGGGGAATCCAAGTGTCTGGGTTCTCAGCTCTGAGCACAGAGTCTAGGCCAGCTGGGTTGCTTGGATTTGATGGATGCCTAGGTTAGATTAAGTCACCATCTGCCTTCTCTGTTGTCCTCATAGGTATCTGTCTCTGAGCCCAGGGAGAGTGTAAACCAGTCTCTCTGCGTTACATTCACATTTGTGGCCTTTTTCTCTCTGGCAGAGTTCCAATGGGTCCTTTTCGCTGTGTTCTCGGCTGTCTACTTATTCACAGCGGGAGGAAACCTCGTCCTCGGTCTCATCTGGGCCTCCCCTGCCTTGCACAAGCCCAAGTACCTCTTTCTGGTGAGCCTCTCCCTTCTGGAGAGGTGAAGATGTACATCTGGGCTACACAGCAGCCATGGCTTACCACTGCTTCGTCGCCATTTGTTCCCCTTTGCATTACATCATTCTGTGCAATTCAGCCTGGACACCATCCTGAGAATCCCCTGGGCAGCCGGCAGATGCCAGGCTTTCTCCACCTGTTCTATCGTGGTCGTTTCTCTGCTCTGTGGCATGGCCCTGTTCACCTACCTGCCACCCAAGAGCACTCACACGCCAGACACCGACAAGGCCACTGCGCCCATGTACACGGTGGTCACACCGGCTCTGAATCCTGTGATCAAGGAGGACGTGAAGGAAGCCTTGCTGAGGAGGACACACCAGAGTCCCATTAGATAAGGGGCCCAATCCAGTACCAGGGGCAGAAACTCACTGCCTCTCAGTGCCCTCATTCAAGGTTTGGTGACCACCCTGTTGCTGGAGAAGTCTTTACAGACACCAGACAACAGGTGGATTCGATCTACATAGCTCAGGGTGAGCAGGCAAAGAGCTGCAGGGTAGTAGGATCGTTCAGCTGTCGAGTCTGTGCTCCTTACAGAACAACTCCTGTGTCACCAGACCATTTGATGACATCGATCCAGATGCATTGTATTCATAAACTGCTTTGCATAAATTATAACTCCCTAGTACAGCTCCACAAAGATGATAAAGTAATAATAATAATAATAATAATAATAACTTTAAAAAATTGATCTTTTAGCCAGGTGTCAGTGGCTCAGGCCTGTCATTTTACCTGCTTAGGAGGCTGAGATCTGAGGATTATGGTTCAAAGCCAGCACAGGCAGGAACATTCATGACACTCATATCTCCAATTAATCACCATAAATAAAAGTCAAAAGTGGAGCTGTGCGTCCAGAGGTAAAGCACCAGCCTTGAGCAAAAAATGCTAAGGGACAGTACCTAGGCCCTGAGTTCAAGCCCCAGGACTGCCACACAAAAATAATCTTTTGTAAATACCATCCTGAAGCTCTTTGTCCTCAAGATCCAGGTAGCCATGTAGACCCCTGTTATGAGAATTCACTGCTTAATATTAGTGAAAGCTAACTGGAGTCTGCTACTGACAGTAACAGACTTATAGAAATGTCCTCAGGGACAGTGAGTAGGATTTTGGCAGCTGGAAAGTATCTGTATTTGGAACACAGAAATAGCAGGAAAGGTCATAGAGTTACTAGACAAGATATTGTCATCATAAGCTAGAAGTTTACTATGAAGAAGTGTTTGTAGGCTTGTATTTGAATTATCAAAAGAGGAAAACTTGTAGGTATTCATTGGTTTTTAATACAGAATAGGAATGTTTACATTAAATAGTTTATGTCTCATATTCTGAATTGAAGGCAAGTAGAATGCCAATTCTCAAAGTCCAGAACTAGAGCTGAACTTCACACAAACTCTTTTTTTTTGCAGGTCCTGGGCTTGAGCTCAGGGCCTGAGCACTGGTCTTGGGCTTTCTCAAGGATAGAGCTCTGCCTCTTGAGCCACAGCACCACTTCCGGCTTTTTACTATATACATGGTACTAAGGAATTGAACCTGGGTCTTCATGCAAGCTAGGCAAGCACTCTACCACTAGGTCAAATTCCCTCCCTCACACAAACTTTTTTTTTTAGTTTTGAAGTAAAAAATATTTCAATATATTCAGAAAAATGAGTATCATACAAATTCATACAACCCTGAACTACACAAAACACTTTAACACATCCTTATAAAGAAGCAACCTGTAGTTAGAAACTTACCACTACTCTAGCAGTTAAAATTTCCTATTCATCCCTCTAAGTATAGTGATTTTTAGATCGTCATTAAATACTCACTGGTGCAGAAACTCATATCCAAGGTCTCCAATACCCCACCGCTTCTCTTCCTTCCATGAACACCATTCTGTTCTACCCTTACAACTGTAAGATGAATGATTGGAGTAATGATAGGAGCTAATCACACAAACTTTTTATAGGAGAAAAATATAATTATGTCCTCATATTAGTTCCTTTCTATGGTTCAACTTTTTCTTGGAGCAGCAATTTTTTTCAAAAAGCTCTAAAACTACTATTTTTTCTGGTCAGCCTTAAAAAATACAAATGTCAGGCCAGGAGTTTGGCCTAGGGGTAGAGTGCTTGCCTGTCATGCACAAAGACCCAGGTTCGATTCCTTGGTACCACATGCATAGAAAAAGCCAGAAGTGGTGATGTGGCTCAAATGGTAGAGCTCTAGCCTTGAAAAAGCCCAAGGACAGTGCTCAGGCCCTGAGTTCAAGCCCCAGGACCAGCAAAAAAAAGAAATAAAAATGTCACATTTAAAAATGATCAATGGGCAAGCCAGGAGCTGGTAGCTCACACCTGTAATCCCGGCTACTCAAGAGGCTGAGGCAAGCATTCTACCACTAGGCCAAATTCCCAGTCCCTATACAACCATCTTAACCCCCAAATAAACTAATTTTAATTTTTACTAAATCACATGAATGAAAAAAAATGAGGAAGGTAAAAAAATTAAGAAAGAAACAAATGTGGATGATACCTGCATTAATTTTTTTTACTCCATCTCTACTCTTTTTGAAATGTAATCACTTTAGTTTCTTCTGTCAGATGTCTTCATAGGACTGAAACATTCAATGATTATTTTATGCATTTTATGAATTAAAATAAATTTCAGTAACTCTATTGTTGAACTAAATAAATCTAGTACATGTGTATTACAATTAAGGTTCACATATAATGGCATAACTAATTCAGAGTTGTTAATTTGTTTAGGAAAATGAGAAAGAGAATTCTTTAAATAATTTTTTATTGTGATTAATAGAAGGGTTACATTATATTCACCAGATAGAAGGTGCATAACTTCACAAACATTGATATCCGAGAAAGAGAATTTTTTATGCTGGTATCAGGACTTGAACTCAGGGCTTGAGGGCTGTCTCAGTTTTGTTTTGTTTTTTTTTCACTCAACTCTGGTTTTCTATCACTTGAGTCACAACTCTACTTTCAACTTTCTGCTGGTAGTTGGTGATAAAGGTCTTATTGATTTTCCTACCCAGGTTATCTACAAACAAAATCCTCAGATTTCAGCCTCCTGAATAGCAAGGCTTATAATGTGAACCACTGATGCCTAGCTTATCTATATTTAATTTTACTTTGAGGCGATCTATTTAAAAATCTTATTTTTACCTTCCAGAGAAAGAACATGCTGCAAAACTAAGCTTCCTAACAGACTGAACTAGTCTAGTATCTAAACATTATTCTAAACATATTTTTTTCTTTTTCCTGTACTGGGAATCTCAAGGTCTTTTCATGTTAGGCATACACAATACTCGTACCTTGGACTCTTGATTATGAGTTAATTTTTGAAATTCTAAAACAATACAGGATGCTCAAAGCCTTTTCATTTTCTGTGAACAATTACAAGTCCCTAAGAGCAGCTTACAAATACCTGTTAATAATTATTAACTGATCTACCAAGATCAGTTAATCTGGTGACAATAATAATAATAATAATATTGATAACTCAGAATAAAATTTGAAACACTTGCAAAATTTTACCACATTAAATCTTTAAATATTATTTAACAACTATCAGATAAATACATTAAAATATAGAAAATAACGACATTAACTGTTTATATCATGGTTAGTTACAGAGTCTCAGGCAGTTTGATGCATTTGAGGATCAGATGAGTGACATGCATATGAAAAGCTCTCCAGCAGTGCCATCTGGTGTACAGAACTCATAATGCTTGCATCAGAATGTAAGTCAAGCCTACACACTTTAAATAAATCTGACAGGTTGTGTTTTTTAGCTCTCAAAATAATGTACTGAGTTTAATTTTGTTACCAAAAGTACTATAATAGAAGTTTTTAAAATATACTCAAATACCATCATTTGTTTGATTCATTCCATTTTATGTGTCTACCAAATGTAGCATATGACATATATGATTGGTATTTCTGTTGTCTAACTCTATTATGACCCTGTAGCCTATTTGCATGCACCTATCTGCAATAAGTCACAAGATACTTGAACTTCTGCCATAGTCACAAATGATTTCCATAATATTTATGGGAAAAAGCCCATGGATTTTGGTCATCATCCTAGGATGGAGATGGCACTGTATAAATACTTTTTAGGAAATGAATGAATGAGTATTGTGTTAAATTCTAAATGCCTGGTAATACAGCAGAGTAAGTTTACAGGATTGGCAATAATGCCATTTTTGGTAATGATATACAAGGTTTGAGGAGAGTTAACTATTACACAAGATGATTCCATTCATTGTCTTTGCACACTTATAGGAGTCACAGAAGAATTGGACATATTCTCAAGGACACAAACAATAGGCCTTGAAGTGAGGGAAAGAAGCCATGAGAAAGTACCTTTCTGCTTAAAATGGGGAAAACTTTTCTAACAGGCACAGCTTTTTGAAAATGAGATAATTGCCTTCCAAAGCATGAGATTCACCATTAATGAAATGATTCAAGTATTTCCTGATTGACTATTGATTTAGAAAGCATATATGTAGGATTACTTTGCACTGATACATGAGAGCATTTAAGACATATTTATAGCATAAAAGAGTGTGGTTTTTGCATCAGATGGATTAAATACTACCAGAGAGGTTCTAAAACATAAATTTCACTTTTCCCCTTCTACCTTTAGTCTTTTCACTGTATCTTAGGGAAAAATATTATTTCTAACATTTGTGTGTATTCTTTAAATTTATGCATGATATAGCATAGACAACTCAAGGCTCTTTAAAATAATTTATATATCATATAAATTAATTTTTTTCATTTAGCTAAATATGACATTAAGAGTATCTACTTTGGAGAGTATATTTAAGATGCAAAGCACTATTTCTTTCTGAAAATAAAAACTCACCTTATCTATATGTGATTTGAGATTCTGAGAAATACCAAAGTGGGAATTTGAAATATAAATTAAGTATTGACTATTCAGAATAGTTTCAACCAGAAAAATGCTTTCTTGTAAGAAAGCAGTGATTAGGGTGGGAGTGTGGCCTAGTAGTAGAGTGCTTGCCTAGCATGCATGAAGACCCAGGTTCGATTCCTCCGTACCACATACATAGAAAAGGCTGGAAGTAGTGCTGTGGCTCAAGTGGTAGAGCACTAGCCTTGAGGAAAGCCCAAGGACAATGTTCAGGCCCTGAGTTCAAGCCCCAGGACTGGCAAAAGAAAAAAAAAGAAAACATTGATTAAAGTAGCACCTGTTTTCCTTTTCATTGATTCTGGAGGAAAGCTCTACTGTGTTATTTTTGGTGGATTACAGTGGACCAACATATGTAGCAATTTACTCTCTAGTACTTCAATCAGGGAAGGAGTTCCTACTAATTATCTTCCCAGTGTGGTAAGAGGAAAGATTTAAAGTTGATTGAGAATAAGAGATGGTTTTGAAAAACTTCAAACCATACACTGTATTTTGATAGCCATCTTATGCATGATCAGTTGTAATTAAGTTGATTTTAATGCTTTTTTAAAATTGTATTTTATTGTCAGGGTGTTGTATGGAGGGGTTAGAGTTAACTCATGAGGTAGTGGGTACATTACTTCTGGAACATTGATACCCCTTCCCATGTTTTTCTCCCATTTTCCTCCCCCCTCCCAATCATCTTTTCCTCTTTCTTTCCCCAATTGACATCGAGGCAAAGGAATATTAATGGTAAAGTGATTTTATTACTGTGGTGTGGCTGCTCCGGTTAAAGTATGAGCTGCGGATAGTGTTAGGTACAACCTGGTCCCTAAACTCTCAAACAGAACTACTCTAATCAACTAACAATAGCTTTGAGTGTGCATGCATGCAGTGTAACTATACAGCTGAGATTGCCTAAAGGGGCTGCTAATGAAATATATTACCTTGATAATATATTAGTGAATATTGTAGTGAACTAAGCATGATTACTGGGATAAGTAAGGAATAGAATGCTTGCATGAATAACTAATGTAGTTATGTTTTATCTTGCCACTCCAAGTAAACATTTTAAAAGAAAAAATAGAATTAAAGATGTCAAGGAATTGGGTAAAATATCATTTTACATGATTGCACTAGAAGTAAGACAAATATAGTTCAAATATAGAAATTATTTTAGAAAACAAGCTTTTATGTTTTTCCTTTTATGCTAGATTATGCTTGTTCAACCTAATAAGTATAACATTTCTACTGAAGGAATTATATATGCATACCAACTCTAACTTCCAAGGATTATAGAATTCTCAGCGGTATAAACTAAATGATATAAACTACTCCTTCAAGTAGTTTAAGAGAAAAACATTATTAAGAGCAGATGTAATCCATGGAAGGAATCAAAATAGTGCTTGTACTTATATGAAAATCACTTTAAAACATGATTTTTCTGGAATTAAAATCTCCAATACTGACATCTGCCCAAGGGATTCTTATGCCAGCATGTGTATGTATGCAATTCAGTTGTGAAAACTTAAAACATTTACCTCTGACTCCGGAGTTGTTGACATTTAATGCTCTTGTTAAAGCTATTCCAAGCTTGAAATGCCTTATAATCATCTATCCAGGGATTTCTCAGGAATGTTTCTAATTTTATTCCTTTCTAAATCCAATTGTTAATAAGACCCAGTGAGACTGATTAAAACAGTAAGGCATTTTTCATGGACTTTATTGAAGATAGCTCACCACAGAATATAAAAGTTTCATTTCACCCTTTGGGAATTCCCGTAGTTGCCCTAATGCAACTTGTAACTAATTATGGCAAAGCCAGATCAATTTGGAAGTGAGGTAAAGAGGTGAGGAAATCAGCTTTCCTCCTCCCCAGTTGCAGTGGGGACCGGTAGGGTCTCATCTTGCAGTACCCTCAAGGAAAGAAGCTTGTCTCTCAGGGCTCTCTAACTAACACAGTTAACTCTGGACATGAAGTATTCATTTGAACCTCCAGTGAAAATCACACCATTCAGAAACCATAAAGCAGTACTGGCTCAAAACAGCCTTGAGGATGGCTTCATCATTAGTGGGAAATGTGTAAATATTCTCGATGGACAAGGATAATTAATGACAGTTATAGTGCCTTGTAAGTTTGTGTTTTAAGTCTAGGATTGGCTGCATTGAAGATGCAAAGTTCTATTGGTTAACCAGAAAATATCCCAGACACACGATAAATGAAAAAAATAGTTTTTTCTCTTTTCCAAGAATGAAGATAAGACTCTCTTAAGTTAATAAGAAAATGTTCACTTCATTTTTATAAATTCTCAGAAGACAAAGCAGTCAGTAAGAAATATTTCTTCTTTTATCAAACTACATGCAAGGTGTTGTAAACGAAGCATAAAATCCATAGCAAGGGGATTAGAATTATAGTGATGAATTTTACCCACAAGAAGTCTGAATGGGTAGAGTGTCTGCCTAGTAAGCATGGGGTTCAAACCCCAGTACCACCACCCCCCAAAAAAGAGTCTGGATATGGGCTAATAAGTACTTCATGTTTTGTGAATAGCATGTAATTTTATGTATACCCCTCCAGACTTTACCTGACAATATCTGCTGTAGAGAGAAATGCAAAGAAGTGTAAAGATGAAGAATAAAACCGTGGTTCCACAATATAGCCATTTCATGTGGTTTTTGCAGTGAGCATAAGTTTAAGAACTAAAAAACCATCACTTTGTGAGTAGTGATCACCAATAAATTATAAAATGGCCCTTAATAAATTTTATATTACAGTGAAACATGACCTCTTGCAGTTCTTATGCCCCACCCTACAGGAAGAGAACACAAATGAGTACAGGAAATATGCTAATTTTTGCTTATGTTATTGGTCAAAAGCAGCCTATGCAGTAAGTTCATCATTTAGATTTCCTTTGCTGAGAATCAACTTGAAGGAGTGATTTGTTCTGGCTCATGATTTCAGAACTGGTCTCATAGTTCCATGGTCTCTGGGACTCCCGGAAGACAGAGCAGCATGGTAGCCAGTGTGGGAGTAAAGCTGCTCACCTCATGGCAG
The DNA here is from genome assembly GCF_031878675.1 of Megascapheus bottae. Classification (NCBI taxonomy): domain Eukaryota; kingdom Metazoa; phylum Chordata; class Mammalia; order Rodentia; family Geomyidae; genus Megascapheus; species Megascapheus bottae. The sequence goes on along the minus strand of NC_143510.1, from coordinate 51,828,213 downwards.
CCAGGAAGCAGAGAAAGGAGAGAGATAAAGGAAGGGGCCATGAACAAAATACCCCATTTGCAAAGGCTAGCCTCAAGTGACCAGCTTCCTCCGGTGAGGTCTCACATCCAAAAGATTCTGCCAGTAGCTCATAGGAAGCCATCAATAGATTTAATCATAATCTCAGAGCCCTTACTTGATTGCAGTTGGAGCCAAGCTTTCAACGTCAGAGCTTTGGGAGATATTTCAAAAGTCAACACATGACAAAGGTCAAAAGTTGTATGAGACAATGTCACCTATGGTTTATTGTCGTAATTCTAACTGCTTGGGAGGCTAAGAAATTGAAGATCGTGATTCAAAGCAAGCCCAAGTAGAAAAGTTCATGAGATTTCTCAACCCCACAACTAGGCAAAGTGACTTGTTCCTCTCATCCCTAGTGCATATGTCAGGATTGAGACGATTTTACCATGCTAGGCCAGGCAGGAAAAAACCAATAGCATTTTGTCCCGTGGAGGGGAAGTGGGATGCAAGGACATATGTCTGTGATTCCAGGAAACAAACAGTAGGTAGCCTAGAGTGGATGGATGAAGCTGATCGTGGCTCAGACAAGTGGGCAGGAAGCAAAATCCTATCCTAAACATAAAAATTGAGAAGTAAGGCTGGAATTTGCAGCTCAGCAGTATTGCAAAATATGAAGTCCTGCATTCAAACTCCAGCACTGTCAAAACAAAACAAAACAAAAGACATACACATCTTCAATTGGCCTGGGGGTTTACACCCATAACCTACAACCTCTACATTGTTTATTGGAACTATGTAACTACATAGATATATGAAGACTGTGTATCTATACACTTAACACGTACACACACCTATATATACACCCTTAAATGGTAATTTTATTCATGTATATGAATAAAAATTATACATGAATATATATTGTATATATACATCAAATTATATATAATAAAATGTATATATGTATATAAATCTTATTCACTTATTAGAAAGAATAAGTAATTTTCAGGAAAATAGATGGACCTGGAAAACAAACAAACATCATATTGACTGAAATAAGCCAGGCTTATAATGACAAAGAGAACATTTGCTCTTAGATATGGATGTTAGACGACAATGGTAAGAATCAATGAAGACACATAAAGGGCCACCTTCATATGTTCAGGCTCAAATCAACTAAAGTGTGGTCTACATAGGAGCAACATTTTAGTGCAACAGACAGGGAATCATTTTTAGCAGACAGTTTAAGAGCAGAACAACCAGAAGGCTGAAACACGTCATGTCTGAGTGGAGTGGGTATTAAGAAGGAGACAGATGAATGACGAGGAATAGTGTAATAACAAAAATACTCAGTGCACAGATATAACTAGGAAATATGATGAGATAATGGAGTTAAGTTATATGGGGAGGAGAATGAGGAGAGGGGCGACTCTGATGCATTGTGCACATACATGGACATGTTATATTGAAACCCTTTTGTGCAATTATCTGAAGACAATAAAAAAGTAAAAAATGACAGAAACATTTTAAGGATTAAAAACGATTAGCAGTTGGAAATAAACAGACCAAAGAATGCATAAAACATATGTAAAGGAATATATTAATAGACTTATTTAATATAATAGTCCATTAATTTCCTCACATTATAAATTTAATAATTTAATGTATTTCTTCAAACTCCCCTATTTAGAAACTAACAGAGTATGAAAAACACCTAGACAAGGCCATTGCATTGCCAAATCTGTCTCATAAGAACCTATCAGAGGCATAAAGGTCTTCTAAGGAATGTCTTGGTTGGTAAACTGTGGTTGTTGTGGTTCTTGTTATTATTAATTATTAGTCATTTTCAGTTCTTAGAACACTTAGCAGCTACCCATCATCATTTTCAGCTCCAGGGTGGGCAGGCCTGTGATTCTAGAATACCTCACACACAGCTTGCAGGAGACAGACTAAGCAAAGGGATTCCGTCCTTTAAATATCCCAGATCCATTGTCTAACACTTGAAAGCTTCTGGTCACAGACTGGCAGACAAGGCTTGGCCACTGTTCTTGTACCTTCCCTAATGGTTGCAAGCCTCTTTAGTCTAAAGGTAGTAGTCTGTCTATCATATATCCTTACAGTGGAGCATTATTCAATTTACAGAAGTCACATACAGACACAGAAGAAAATACATGAGACATAAAGGCATATGTCTTATCTGGAAAGTCTGCATACTTTATGATCCCAAATATCTGACTGTTGAGAGACAAGTGTGGGGTCAGATTGACCTTGGACCTGCACTGCTGATTAGAACTAAGTACACAAGGAGAAATCTGTTATCATGATGACTTTGGGCTATGTCAATCGCTTCTTGTTTAACTTTTCTGAGACTTGATAGCTGTTTTGTATGAATGTAACCCCTGGCAGTATCTTGGTTTTAAGAAAAGTATTTAAGATTGGAACTAAAATTAAATGGAGCCACAGTCTTAAGCTCACAGCCTTAGGCTGCAGTCTTAAGCTTACAACCTTAGGCTTCAGTCTTGGACTGCTGACTTAGGCTGTCCAGACCCCATCTGTTTCTTGTCTATTTCTTTTCTAGTCCTCACCCCCTAAATCAGGAACCCCGACTTGTTGCCGGCTGGCCACAGCATCTGACAATCTGAAAAAGAGACAAAGTGTGAAAACAATCAAATGAGCTGTCTCCAGGGGCTAAAGGAAAGGAAGTGTGAATAGAAAAAGCACAGACGATTTGAGCACAATGAATCACTTGGTGTATTACTTGAAGAATGGGCCCACTGCATGGAATTATGTATTTGTTTAGAGCTATAGAGTTTATACCACCAAAAGTGGATCCTAACATAAGCTATGGACTTTGGCTGATAAGGGTGTGCCAGTGTGGGCTTTTTAGTTTTAGTGGATGATAATGGAGAGGAGGTGTGCATTACAGTGGCATAAGGAGTAGATGGGAAATTCCTGGGCCTTCGTTTTGATTTTGCTGTGAATCTAATGCTACTGGAAAGAAAACATTGCTGGGCACTGGTGGCTCATGCCTACTTAGGAGGCTGAGATCTGAAGATCAAGGTTTTGAAGCCAGATAGGGAAGAATCTCCAATTAACCAGTAAAAATCTGAAATGCTGGCTCAAGTGGTAGAGAACTGGCCATGGTGACCGCACCTGGGCCCTGTGTTCAAGCTCCAGGGTATACACACACACACACACACACACACACACACACACACACACACACACACTTCCTTTAAGGGACACATGTGTTCCAAAGAGTGCATACACTAGGTAGAGGGAGAAAAAGTGATTCCATAGAAGAGACAGCTGGATGCTCTCTCAGCTAGGGATGAAGGTTATGTTGTTATAATGTGTGTCCTTGATAATGGCATTTCACACAGTGATCTTGCCCTCACATAACCAATTACGCCAGCCTCATCTTGAAAAAAATTATGAAACCCAAGATAGAGAGGCATTCTGTAATACCTGAGTATTATTTCCCCAAACTGTGAAGGTCATAAAGAAAAGGAAAAGCTGAGAGACGCTCAGAGTCTAGAGAAGACTGGGGAAGCATGGAAATAGAATGGAATGTGATTTTCAAGAAGGACTGTTGGAACAGAAAAAGAAAAACAGAAAGGAAAAAAGTACTGAGATCTATAGAAGTATGGACTCTCATTTATTTAGAAAGTATTCCATTTATAATCTCCAGGAACTTGCTTGTTCTCCTATGATTGTTTAGATTCATGTTGATTAGGTACTATTTCTTTGTCTCATAATATTATTTTGGATAAATAGACCATTTTTTGTTGATGAAAAAATGACCATTTTTCGTTATCCTATTGATAAATGTTTGGTTTATTTATGAAGTTTAAAATGCACCAGCCATGCTTTTATGGACATTCTAATGCATATCTCCTCCATTACATGTGCAGAGTCAGCTTCCAGTTATCTCTCTGGAAGATGAATTGCTGAACAAGGTGATGCAGAAAGGTCACAGTGCAGAAGATGGTAACACTTAGATTGTTTTTACCTATTCACAAATGCAGTTTAAAGTCCACCTGTAAACCACTTTTTATAAACTTTTTAATAAAAATAAATAATATACAACAAATACATAAACATATAAGTGTATAATACATAAATCTTACATTACATATTATATATTATACATAAACATAACAATGTATAAATACTAAATAATTATAAATAATTATTTTGTCAGTCATGGAGTTTGAACTTGGGGGCTCGATGCTGCTGCCCCTGAGCTCTTTTTGCTCAAGGCTAGTGTTCTACCACCTTGAGCCAAAACCCCACTTCTGATTTTCTGGTGATTAATTGAAGTTAAGAGTTTCTCGGCCTTTCCTGACCAGACTAACTTTGAATCACAATCCTCAAACATCAGTCTCCTGAGTTGCTAGGATTATAGGCATGAACCACCAATGCCAAGCCCATTTTATTTATTTTTCATTATTACCCGAGAAGTTCTTTTTGTATATTCTTTTCTTAGTGAATTTCAGTATTGCAAACATGTCCATCTATAACATATGCATAAACATTTTATACTGATATGTAAATAAAAAGATATGATTTCACAGAAGCCTGTGCATGGGAATAAGATGTTTCTACTACACACAGGAAACAGTTTCTCCTCAAGGAAGTATCACCCCTCTGAGTTGTCTATGGAGACCAATTCCTGTTAGCTCGTGGCATGTTTCAAACTTTTAATTATTTTCTAGTAGAGCTACATAACATGGAAAATTTCATGTCATTTCAACTTCTGTTCCTCAGATTACTACTGCTATTAAAATTGCCGGTACATCTTACTGTTTGTTCTTTCATGAAGTATTTGTTCATGATTTTCCTGTTTTCAATGGGGTGGCTATACTTTGCTTCAAAATTTATAAACATTCTATATATAATCTTATTGGTTGAATGTACTGTGAACTTTTTCTTTCTTCTTTTATTTTATATTTTTAAAAAATCAAATGCTGTTTCTACAGCTATAGAGATAATGTTCTAAAAAATCTTTTAATCAACTTTCAATTATATTTAAAACTTACAAAAACTTACATAATTCATTAAAATAAAAACAGAAAGTAGTGTAAATAACATTCATAATGTGAATTTAGAAAAACAAAGCAAATCTAGAAATCTTAGGAAAATAAAACAGTTACATGAATAAGAAAATAAATATGAAAGTAATATATTAATCTATTTCATATGTCTTAATTTTCAATTTTAGTTTCAATTTTGAATATAGTGAAGTAAAACAAGCCAGATGTATTTGATAACTAAATATCATACCCCAAAATATTTTACAAATAGATACATAACTGAGCTAAAACTAAGAGTCTAATCAAGGGAGAGACACTAGATGAAACTGTCAAGTAAAACACTTGGCCAGGTGCCTGTAGTTCATGCATGTAATCCTAGCTACTCAGCAGGCTGAGGTCTGAGGAATGAAGGTCAAAGCCATCTGGGGCAGGAAAAATTGTGGAACTCTTACCTTCAACTAACCATTATAGAGGCAGAAGTGAAGCTGTGTCTCAAGTGTAGATTGCTGGATTTGAGCAAAAATGTTGAGAGCAGCATCCAATTCCTTACTTCCTATCCCAGGACTAGCATGTGCGCACGCAGACACACACACACACACACAGAAACTGTGCCTAACCGCAGACAATGAAAGGATTAAATTATTACAAAATATTTTATGGAATTCTATTCAACAATTGGTAAATCTTGAGAAAGATGAGGATTCTCAAACATTATGAAAATGATATAGGAACATAAAAACTAATTCAATAAACATAGGTAATACTGCTTGTCACAGATTTATTAAGAGCTCCATGAAGAGATAGGTTTACAACAATTATTTCACAGTCACTAATTAATTTTTATGAAATCACTAGTACAAATATGCTTCAAAATATTGTTAGTGCAATATTCTTACCATTACTTTATATAATTATTGAGTGAAAGCAATAAATTACATTACCATAGCTCTATCAATTCTCATTTACAAAGATTGGACAGGGACATACATTTTTACTATCAAAGAACATAAAATATTCAGTAATGTCTCTGGCTCTGTTTTTCTCCTAATAACTGAATGAACATATAGATGTTTTATACATAAATATGCACATGTAGTCTATGATAAATTAATATGTGAGTTAATTCATTAATTTAATAGTGTTATATTTTAGCTACAAATTCAAGGCTATGTAATATGTGGAGATCATCCTATTGTTTTATAGCTAGAAGTATCAAGATCCCTGTGTTAGTTTTCTAAAGGCCTCTATAAGCAGTTAAAATGTAAAACATTTGAGTCACCAAAATATTTAGATACCTTCTTTGGAAGTATTCCACAATAAATTGCGAATATAATTGCTTTCGGTGATTCATCAATCTTAGGGGTGGCTGAAAATCAACGAATGGGAATTTTTCTCAGTAAGATCCTCTTCAAAGCATCTTTCACCTCCCTATTCCGTAGGCTGTAGATGAGAGGGTTCAGCATAGGAATGATGAGCGTGTAGAACACAGCCACGACCTTGCTTTTCTGTGGAGAGGACAGGGCCCCGGGCTGGGCATACATGAAGAAGACCGTGCCGTAGAAGATGCTCACCACTGTGATGTGAGAGCCGCAGGTGGAGAAGGTCTTCCTCCTGCCGTGGGTGGAGGGGATCTTCAGGACAGTGGAGAGGATGTACCCATACGACGCCACGATGACGGTGGTGGTGGAGAGGATGATGAGCGCAGAGAGAACGAACAGCACCACCTCATTCACAAAGGTGTCCACACACGCGATCTTGATCAGGGCTGGCACATCACAGAAGAAGTGGTCCAGCCTGTTTTCCCCACAGAAACGTAAGCTGAAGGTGAAACCTGTCTGTATCATGGAGTTGAGGCACCCACAGATATAGGAGCCTACCACCAAGCGGACACAGACCTGCGGAGACATGCGGACAGTGTACAGAAGAGGGAAGCAAATGGCTGACAGGCGGTCATATGCCATCACAGCCAGGAGGAACCCCTCCGTCCCCACAAAAAGAGCAAAGAAAAAGAACTGGGTTGCACATCCATTGTAAGAGATTTTCTTTTCGTGGGACAAGAAAGTAGCTAGGGTTTTGGGTGCAATGACTGTGGAATAGCAAAGATCTAAGTAGGACAAATTTTGGAGAAAGAAATACATAGGTGTGTGAAGTCTGGAGTCTATTCTAATCACAACTAACATGCTGATATTTCCAACTACAATGATCAGATAAGTAAGTAAGAACAGTAAGAAGAAAAGCATCTGTACTTCCCGAGATGTCCCAAATCCCAGTAGAATGAACTCTGTCAACTCAGAGTAATTCTTCCTCCATTCACTCTTCATAGCAAGGCTCTATCTGAGAAAATAAATGAACTATTTGAGAAGCCAGTGGAAAACTATGGTCAACTAACTCTTCAGTCCTGGAATCCCTATTAAAAAAAATTATGAGTGCAAAAGGAGGTTTTCTTCTCAGCATGTCTGCAAAAATGGTTCTACTTTCTGTGGAATATACAGTGAATTCATAGATGCATTGTCCACATCAACTGCTTTGTGAAAAGGCAAAAAATGAATAAACACATAACCTAAAATTAAGATAAGTAAGAGAAAGAGTGGATAGGGATGAGTGGGTGAGAATGTTGTAAGGTATAACATGAATCAAGATTCACTGTAATTATAAACTGCCTCGATGAATGGCACACACCTTTTACAAATACTTAAAGCTGATAAAAAAAATTCCAGAAAAAGAAAAAATGGGGATGTGAAAGGTCACAGAAATGACTGAGTTTAATAAAATAGTACCTATAAAGTATTATTTGACAATCACAGATTATGCCACCTGCCATGTAATAGTTACTGTAATTATTTATGATTCTGTTTATATGTAAGAACACTACAAATTTATTTACTTTTTGTCGATAAACTTTATTATATTTAACACTAAAAGTAGAGTTTTGGGTCAGTTGGGTTTTGTCCAAGTTTTACATCTTCTCTTTTAAAAGATGCTAAGATAGCTACATGCACTTTCAATGCATTGACAAATCCTCTGTGGTCAAGAATAATATATTATTATCCGTACTATAGATAATATCTGTATTCCATAGGTTTGTTGTGAGAATTTAATGTAACAGCATGAAAAGCAACATTTACAATGACTAACACATGTTAGATACACACAAATTGCTCAAGTAAGTTTATAAGACAAGTAAGCTATAAAACTATTTTAAATTTAGAAATGGAAAGTTGGTGAGTTCTGGTAACCACAAAAGGCTGTTAACATGTCTCTTTGATAACATTCTGTTACATTAAAGACATTAGGGTACATGGGACTAGAGTTTCTTTTTTTTTCTTAATTTTTTTGCTAGTCCTGGGGCTTGAACTCAGGGCGTGGCACTGTCCCTGAGCTTCTTTTGCTCAAGGCTAGCACTCTACCATTTGAACCACAGTGTCACTTCGGGCCTTTGTTTCTGAGGAATCAAACCCAGGGCTTCACGCACGCCAGGAAAGCACTCTACCACTTAGTCACATTCCCCGCCTGGGTTAGAGTTTCTTAAGGTAGAAGTACCAGACTAGAAATTATCCAACTTCTATGTCAGCCTCTTGTCCCCTGTGGACTAAGCAGAGGATGAGAAATCTTTGTGAAATTAAGGAAAATATCTCCAGAAAACATAGGATCAAAAAATGTTACCTGAAATCCACTTTCTTCTCAAGAAACCTCACTGAAGAATTTAAAGAACTTATTGTTCTTTCAAAAGAAGATCTAGGGGCCAGGAGTTTGGCCTAGTGGTTAAAGTGCTTGCCTAGCATGCACGAAGGCCCAGGTTCGATTCGTTGGTACCACATACATAGAAAAAAGCTGGAAGTGGTGCTAAGGCTCAAGTGGTAGAGCTCTAACCTTGAGAAAGTCCAAGGACAGTGCTCAGGCCCTGAGCTCAAGCCCAGGACTGGCAAAAAAAACCAAACAAACAAACAAAAAACAACAAATCAAAAGAAGATCTAAGAGCAAAATTATTTCACAATGCCTATGGGTTTGTAAAACTATGTAAGTTCACTCAAACAGTCCACCTATTTGTTTCTGAGTCTTATACACCTCCTATTGTTAGAGCCAAATTACACTTACACTGGGTTTTTGAACAGTAAAAATATTTTACTCTTTATATTACATAAAAGCAAAACTAAGATACCTCCTATGTGTTGTACATATATATTTTTCTGGTGTTTGTGGAAGGACCCTGGAGTTCAATTAGGTCAGTGTTCCCTCGACTTTCTTATTCCTCTGAATCACCAGGGGAAGATTTGTTTTGTTTTTCTTTAGTTACTTATTCCTGGCTCACATCTCATATGCAACTGTCAGTAAAGAATAATGCTTCTTTCAGAGCTTATAAACAATAAACAAATGTTTTGAGTCCATTGATTTTCTTAGATTAATGTTTTGGGAAGTAGTTTTAAAAAAACTTGATTTGAAGCTTAGAAATTTGGGACAACTGAAAATCCAGGCTCGGTTTGGTTCACTGTAAGCGCTATAACACGATTAAGCCAAAATGTAAGATTTCCTTTAGAAACCTTCGAAGAGGAAATAGCCCAAGGGCTATGCAAATTCCTCCTCATAATAAAAAAAGAAAAAGCCTCTATCTCTTCATGATAAATCTTGCTGGAATTCAAAATGTGTCATCATTAGAATAGAGAGCATGAATAATGCCCAGACTTGATACTGAACCCAACAAAAACCAACAAACTACATCACAGGAAAAGACAAAATGTACTTTTGCATATTCTACCTGTCCTGTTTCTGAAAGAGTGGTGTCATCGTACAGGACTTTTTTTTTTGCTTACAAACAAAAAGGCAGAGGGAAATTCACACAGTGTTAATTTTCAGTGAAACACATGCTGAGGGAAAGTACAATTGGAAAGGAAAATAAGTAGCTATGGAATAGATGACATTCTGAACACTGTCCTGAAAGTATCCATTCTGTCACAACATCCCCAATCCATCTCAGACTTAATTACTGTAGGTAAGAGCCACCACATGGCAGCAAATTGAAAGTAAGTCTAGGATTTGCATGAGGAACAAGCATTTCAGAAATGTATATACACTGTGACCGCTAATCCACCTCATAAGAACACTTTAGGAAAAGGATGTTTGGATCTTTTTGGTTGTTGTTGTCAGAACAGGAAATCACACACACTGGCATATAAAATGTACAGTACATTAAGCAAAATTGATCATTACAATTTAGTGTTATAAGAAACAAAGCCAAAAGAGATAGCAGACTGGCTCAAGTGGTAGAGCACCTGCCCAGAAAACATGAGGCCTCGAATTCAAACAAACAAACAGACAGACAAAACAGAAATAAGCAAAGCAATGTAACTAGAAAAACCTCTCATCTCTTCAATAATAATGGAGAATAATTTCAGTTAGGGCCTCAAGAACACAAGAAAAATTAACTCATGAATATGAATATATATAATGTGAAATCATTAAAATTAAAATGACCTGACTTTTTGTGAAGGTACATATATGTAATAAACTTTGATAGCACAACAAATAAATCTAAATGCAATGTCACACTGCTTCATACATTGATAAAATGTTAAAAGGAAACAGAGTCAGAGAGCATTTTTATCACTAATGACAGAAGGACAAATACACTACAGCCTTGAAATTGTCTCACAGTTATACCTCTGTAAAGCAATGGCTGCTAGGCTATCTATGTTGTGCAATTAAATTTCACTGTGATATGCAATAAAAATCTGTATTGGAAAGGATTTGAATAATTATGGTATTGAAGTAAGTCACACTGGAGTTTGACCCAACCAAGTTTCTTAAGCTCCTTGGACTTACATTTCCTGAATGAACCACAGAGATAAGATTAATCTATGGCGTATTGTGGTCTCTTTGTATTTGTCTTCTTATTTTATAATGGATTGTTTTATATTAAGAGTAGAATGATGGAAAGTAAAATGAGAGGGTATTGTTTTGAATAAATTTCACAATTTATCCCATGCCTAAATCTGTGGATATATAGGTGTGGAAACTCTAAGGGTGATTGGTTTTAGTCCCAATCTGCAGATCCAGATTCCTGAGAAACATGAAACCTTGAATCCAAAAGTATTCTATATCATTACAATCTCATGTCACCAGAGCAATTCACTTCACTATTAAAAATAGAGAAATAGTCACAATTCTGGCATTATTTTTAATAATCCCATACTAAAAATTGACAGTTACTTTGAAAACTAACATTAAAATAGTATATATGTTTTCATATCTACTGGCAAACAATAATGTTCTATATGTCTACAGCTTTGGAATGACTATTTTATAGAATATGGAAATGATACTTCTTGTCAAATATGAACATATAGTTCACATCCTATAATTTTATGGGAAGAATTTCATGCAGATAATCCTAACAAAACAAACTTTTCCATCTAAACATCACTGCAAGGACCATTTCCCACATACGATTCTTTTCAGTGCATCTTTCACATCTCTGTTTCTCAGACTGTAGATCAGAGGGTTCAGCATTGGGATTATAAGTGTGTAGAACACTGCTACAATCTTGCTTTGTTCTGGAGAGGACAGGGCCCCAGGCTGGGCATACATGAAGAAGACAGTTCCATAGAAGATGCTCACCACGGCTATATGGGAGCCACAGGTGGAGAAGGTCTTTCTCCTGCCATGGATGGAAGGGATCTTCAGGACAGTGGAGAGGATGTACCCATAAGACACCACGATGACAGTGGTGGTAGAGAGGATGATGAGCGCAGAGAGAACAAACAGCACCATCTCATTCACAAAGTGGTCAGCACATGAGATCTCCATCAGGGCAGAGACATCACAGAAGAAGTGGTCCAGCCTGTTTTCTCCACAGAAACGCAAAGTGAGAGCAAAACCTGTATGTATTGCAGAATTGACACATCCACAGATATAGGATCCAGTTACCAGCTGAACACAGACTTCGTGGGACATGTTGACATGATAAAGGAGAGGAGAGCAAATGGCTGAGAAGCGATCAAATGCCATTACAGACAGAAGGAAGGCTTCTGTGGTGACAAATAGAGCAAAGAAGGAAAATTGAGCTAAACAGTCATTATATGAAATTTTCTTTTCAGTACTCAAGAAGTTAAGTAAGGTTTTGGGAGCGATGTCTGTGGAATAGCAGAGATCCAGATAGGACAAGTTTCTCAGGAAGAAGTACATAGGTGTTTGCAGCTTGGAGTCCATGGAAATGACAAGCACCATGCTGACGTTTCCCACCACGATGGCCACGTAGATGACCAAGAACACGAAGAACAAGAGGATCTGGAGCTTGGGAGCAGTCCTAAATCCCAGCAGAATGAACTCGCCAACCTCTGAGAAATTCCTACTGGACAAATTGTCCATCATGATGTATAGGCAAAGCTGGTGGGATGGAAAAGTGATATAAATGACTGACTATAGCACTTAGTTCAGTACAAAGAAAGAAGACTCCTAATTAAAACAAAGCAATATTGATGCAAATATACTGTACTATTGTATTAGTCTAATATTTTATATAACATCACTGGATACCAAGAGTGTTAGTAGTTTTAAAAATTCTTTCTAGTGTTTTCAATATAGTGGTCCTTTTTTTCAGTTACATATCAATATTCTTAAAGGATGTTTTGGGAGAAAGCAAGATTTCAGAAATGTATATGGAATCATTAAAAGTTTATTATTGCCATTAAGTTTCCTCACTTAGTTGAAGATATTTGAAATGGAACAGTAATCTATCCCAGAATATTAAATAATAAACAGCACAAAAATATGATCAATATGGTATATAACCATTGTTATAATTTGTATAATGTAATATACTTCATAATGTTAAAATTATATCACTTGTTAATCTCATTTTATTTTTAATTGTAACCTACTTTTTCCATTTAGTGTAGAAAATCACATAAGGCAAAGTAGAAATTTTTTTTTTGCTAGTCCTGGAGCATGAACTCAGGGCCTAAGCACTGTCCTTGGGCTTTCCTTAAAGCTAGTGTTCTACCACTTGAGTCACAACACCACTCCTGACTTTTTTCTATGTATGTGGTACCCAGGAAATGAACCCAGGTCTTCATGTATGCTAGGCAAGCACTCTACCACTAGGCCAAATTTCCAGCCTCGCAAAGTAACAATTTTATTTACATAAGTAGAGCCCTGAGGTCCTCAGCAAAGATCCACTATTTTGTAAATTTATCTTTCATTGTTCTTTTTTCTATTATTTTCATCCCTATGATGATATTAATTTTTTCTGGCATAATTGATCCATTAAAAATTTTTCATGGGCTTTTCACTAGTATTTCCCATATCCAATGAAATCCAGTTTTACATTTCTTCCTTTCTTCTTTCCATTTTTTCCTTCCTAGCATTTTTCCTTCTTTTCTCCCTGTCAACCTTTAATTTGATGAATAAATTAAATTATAAATGTAAGTATAAAGTGAATTATAATTTTCTTGAATTTCATAATTTTTCATATGTTTTTATTGTAATTAATAGAAGGGTTACATTATATTCACTAGATAGAAGGTGCATCACTTCACATACATTGATACCCTTTCTCATGTCTTGGTCCCCATTTCCCTCTCCTCACCCCCGCCCCTCATCTTGTTTTCCTCCCTTCCCTATCTGTCTTCAAATAACTAAATATGCATATATACAATATATAAGATAAGCAGGTGAAAGAATTTCATAATTTTTGTTGCTGACATTGGTCCTATTTTCTCTTTGTCTGAACATAGATAGGCACATGTAATTTTCTAAAATCTTGGCAATATAGAAAACTAAATCTAAACGAAATAATAAAATGGACCTAAGCAACTTAACTGGGTTACATTCAGTAATTTAATAAACCAGCGAGGAAATATCAACATCATTAATCTATAACATAATATTGGATTGTTATTTTGCCTGTATTGAACAATGCACTAATTTCTAATCATAGGTTTATTCAAATGGGGTACTTATAGCAAAATTATACATTTATAACGTAAATTACATATATGTTTAAAATATAAGTTCTATATTAAAAGAATGGTTTTATATTTTTCATTATTGTTGTGATGATTGAACTCATGTTCACATGCTAAGGCAGTTTGCACCTTTGCAAGTATGCTACAATCAGATTGGTTTAGGTATGATTAAATCTCAAGAAAAATGATTGGTAGAAATAAATGCTGATCAACATTAGAAAACAGAGAGATGAATACAGTTACCTACAGCAAAGCGTCTTGACTATAAAAGTTCATGTTTTCTTTAAATTTATGTTTGACATGACCACGACTGCAGTTTAGGAATTTAGGCCAAGCTGTGTAAAAGAACAGACTGTGGAGGGATCCACCTCCATGTCAGGTGTCTACAATCCAAAGCATTCAAAGAACAGCTGAAGGATTTTGATTCAAAGCCAACATGGGCATCAAAGTTAGAAACCCACATCTCCACCTGTAAGATGCGTTGTAGACTGTGTTTGCTGAAGACATAGATGAGTGGCTGTCAGTGTGAGGGCATCCTCAGAAAAACACAAGGCATTATTCAAAAACAACTACAGCCTAAAGAGTTGGGGTTCAAGTGATGAATATGCCTGCTAGCAAGAAAAAAGACTATTGAGCTCTAATTAAGAGATGAAGACAAAAGTCTAAAAATTCATATAGGAGGTATTCATCATCATTTTGGTTACTTATCCTTGCAAAGTATACCATCTGTGAATTCAAGTAAAATTCCTCTCCCCCACAAAAAAAAATATCATGAGAGAAAATAAAATTAACAAACCTTTGTTTAATGGGATGTTTTCCAACAATAGATTACATTTCCTCCCAGACTAGATTGAGACTGAAACTCAGTAGCAAGCCAAATGATAGCTCATGCCTTGCACTTACAGTACTTGTGGTTTCCTGGTCGAGTTCACAGAATTAGTGAACAAACAGACCTGGGGCGAATCCTGAGAGAAATTCTCCCCTGGGAAGCCAAAGAGGTGGGCATTCCTTCCATCAGGGAAGGCATTGGCTTGGAATTCAATGCCTCATTTACTAATAGCATATCTTATGTCATAATGGGGGAAAAATGAAAAATAATTAGAGAAAAACTTCTAATTTGTAAATGTGGCAAACTTGGTGATATTTAGTTTTTATTATATTTGTGGAAGATGGAAAAGTCCAGTAAAGCACCTAGAACTTTACATGGTTCATTTATTACACATGCTCTTATTGCATATCTATTTTGTGTGGTTTACATACTAAGCAAGGTTTTATTCACTATAAATAAAGGACATTTTCAAGGCAGACAGTCTCTGTAGTTAAAGAATTTACATTAATAAAAAGGGAGATATTAAAAATGAATTACAGGATTCATGCCTTATTATAATTTTTGGTAAGTGCTGTAATGGAGAAGTTTAGAGTTCCATGAGATCATAAAAAAAAAAATAAAAGGCCATGGCTGGGAGGGTGACCTAGTGGTAGAGTGCTCACACCTGTACTCCTAGTTACTCAGGAAGCTGAGATCTGAGGATCATGGTTCAAAGCCAGCCTGGACACTAAAGACTGTGAGACTCTTATCTCTAATTAAGCATTAGAAAAATGGGAAGTGGCTCTGTGACTCGGGGGTAGGGCTGTAGCCTTGAGCTGAAGATCTCAGGAACAGGGCCCAGGCCCTGAGTTCAAGCCCAGGACTGGCAAAAAAAAAAAAATTGTTGGTCATGGGGCTTAAACTCTGGGCCTGGGCACTGTCCCAGAGCTCTTTAGCTGAAGGCTACCGCCCTACTCCTGGAGCCATAGTCATACTTCTTATTTTCTAGTGGTTAATTGGAGATAAGAGTCTCAAGTTCTTTAGTGCGCACGCACCTGGCTAAGAAAAAAACTTAAAATGACCGGAAACAGATTAAAAATTGTCTTATGATGAACATTTAAATCAAGATATAAATAGGTATTATCAGACAATGAAAATGTGGATTGAGATTCTGAAGGGAAATGAGTCTCCATGTTGAAGGAAATTTTCTCCAGAACATTTGTACAAATAGAAACCATTGAGCGAAATGAAACATACAGGTTTCCATGAAAGGAAAAGAAATACTGTAACAGCACTAGGATTTAGGTGATACCTAGTGCACCATGTAATAGACAAAGCAGGGAGAAAAAAACATTAAACAGGAAATCCATGGCATCCCACAGCATGTATGAGAAGCAAAGGAGTGGAAAATCCTGTAAAAGATTTGGTCTAGAAAAATAAAGTCTTTGCTAGGTTTAGGAAAGATTGATATTTTGAAGACAGAAGTAAGTATAACACTTTCCAAAAGTATGTTTCAAGATTAAGGAACATGCGTCTATAGAAGGTGAAGGTAAAAGGAAGGGCCAGGAGTTTGGCCTAATGGTAGAGTGCTTGCCTGACATGCATGAATACCTGGTACCACATACATAGAAAAGAGCCAGAAGTGGTGCTGTGGCTCAAGTGGTAGAGCTCTAGCCTTGAGAAAACCCAAAGACAGTGCTCAGGCCCTGAGCCCAAGCCCAGTACTGACAAAAACAATAACAAAATTAGAAGATAACAGGAATAAAATAATAATTGTATATATA
Organism: Megascapheus bottae; assembly: GCF_031878675.1. Classification (NCBI taxonomy): domain Eukaryota; kingdom Metazoa; phylum Chordata; class Mammalia; order Rodentia; family Geomyidae; genus Megascapheus; species Megascapheus bottae. The sequence continues at coordinate 51,811,628 of NC_143510.1, read as the reverse complement.
GGCCTATAAAGTACATGTTATATTCTTTAATATATGGTTATACTTATATTTGTCTTCTGTTAAATGATAGAATAATGTTTTCTGCAAAAAACATGTATCATTCTTTTATCATAAAATAACAACTAAATAATAATTTTATAAGGAAAAATGATACCTCTACTTATAAAAGACAAGCTATACTTATTTGTTAAGCTAAACAGTAGAAAGATGGCCAACCAATACAAATGATGCATATTTTTCAAAGAAAAGTTGATATAAACAATAGATAGAAAGATAATAATGATCACCTTATTTCTATATTTTAAGTGAGTTCCATTTCTGTTGGAAAGGGGAAGCCTGAATTTAAAAAGTCATAACCAGTTTCATAAAAAATAAAAATCAGTGTTTAATATGGTAACTCACAAGCTTTCATATAGGGATGACAGGATTTTGTACTAAAACCTATTAACTTTTAACCTATTAACCTTTTAACTTTCAAAGATGAAGGCAGAAAGATAATGTATTTTGGAATAACATACCAAGCAGAAGATGAAATAGCATATAGGAGGTGAGATCAAGAATATTAAGAATGGACACATGAGCAGAGCAGTGATGGTTCATATCAGTAATTTTAGTTGCTCTGGAGGCTGAGATAACAGGCTTTTCAGAGACAGACCAGACAAAGATCAATCAGAAGAGTTATGTTAAGCAAGTGTCTGAGGTCTTGAGTTCACAATTTTTAATGTGAATTTGCCTCTTGTATCATACACTGTGGGTCTGTAATGAACCTATGAGATTCCTTCCTCCCAGATAAGAGACTATGGAAATTTTAAAGCCCTGTACCTTTAATTTCTTTTTTTAAAATAAGCATTAAGATTTTTATTGTAATTAATAGGAGGGTTACAGTTATATTCACCAAATAGAAGGTGCATTACTTCACAAACATTGATACCCCTTCTCATGTTTTTGTTCCCATTTCCCCCCTTCCCTCCCCTCCCCTCATCTTGTTTCTCCCCCTTCCCTATCCTATTTCAAATAAATCAATAAACATCTATAAAATATACCAAATAACAAGGTAAGATACTGTAACAATATGAGATAACCAAGGGACAACAAAAGAGATGAGAAATAACATAATACATTAAAAACAACAATCACACATTATATGGTTCTTGCTTCCATATCCTTTTATTTAGCCTCATCCTATATGGCCTTATGTATCTAGGTTTTGTGCTATTGTATTCCTCTGCTAGGAGAATCCAAGGTTTGTACTAATTATTACAAATGAGGGAAACCAGTGAGCCTATGTTCCTTTGAGTCTGGATTACATCACTTAATATGATTTTTTCCAAGTCTTTCCATTTCCTTCCAAATGAGACAATGACATTCTTTCTGATGGCAGCATAGAATTTCATTGTGTATAAATACATATCTTGTTGATCCAGTCATCAACTGATGGTCATCTTGGTGGGTTCCATATCTTTGCTATGGTAAATAATGCTCTGTGCCTTTAATTTCAAAGTTCTCTAAGTCACCACTGCCCTTACATTTTGCAACACTCACAGTGCAGTTCAACTTGTAAAAAAGATACAGATTACACATGAGGTATGCCTTAATAACTCTATTATAACAACAGTATCCATTAATAAATAATTTATCAGTTGGTCAACAGTGGATCATGCCTGTAATCCCAACTACTCAAGTGGCTGAGATCTGTGGACTGAAGCTCATTGTGAAGTCAAATGAGACATGAGACTCTTATCACCATTTAACCACCATAAAGCCAGAAATAGAGCTCTGGTTCTAGCAGTAAAAATGCGATTCTTCAGGAGAAAGGCTCAGGGGTAGTGCTCAGACCATGAGTACAAGCCACAGCATTGGGTCCCTTCCCCACACCACTGATAACAATTATTTTGTTGATTCATATTGAAAGTAACATTTAAGAAATTCTGGGTTGGAAGATGGCGCTGAGACAATAGAGACCCAGCCTAGCTCTCTCCCACAAAAAGAGAGAATCAGGGAATCCCACGAGCCAACTATCTTTTTTTATTTATTTTTTTATTGTAATTAGTAAAAGGGTTACATGATATTTGCCAGATAGAAGGTGCATTAATTCACATACATTGATACCCTTTCACATGTCTTGGTACCCATTTCCCTCCCCCCCCCACACCCCCCACCCGTCTTGGTTTTCCTCCCTTCCCTATCAAATTTCAAATATCCAAATACAAATAAATTCAATATATCAGATAACAAAGTGAGATACTATAACAATATGAGATAACCAAGGGACAACAAAGGAGATGAGAGACAACACAGTACATTAAGGCAACAATCATTCATTATATGGCTTTTGTTTCAGTATCCTGGAGGTCCTTTCAATTAGCTTCACATTATATGGCCTTATGTATTTAGGTTTTGCTCTATTGCAGATCTCTGCTAGTAGAGCCCAAGGTTTCTACTGATTATGACGAATGAGGGAAACTATTGGGACTAAGTTCCTTTGAGTCTGGCTTACTTCACTTAATATGATTTTTTCTAAGTCTTTCCATTTCCTAACAAATGGGGCGATGTCATTCTTTCTGACAGCAGCATAGAATTCCATTGTGTACAAATACCACAACTTGTTGATCCACTCATCAACTGAGGGACATCTAGGTTGGTTCCATATCTTTGCTATGGTGAATAGTGCTGCAATGAACATTGTTGTGCTAGTGGATTTAGTATGTCTTGTTTCTGGATGGTTGGGTAAATGCCAAGTAGTGGAATTGCTGGGTCATAGGGGAGTTCTATGTTTAGCCTTTTGAGGCACTGCCACACTGCTTTCCATAGTGGTTGAACGAGTTTGCACTCCCACCAACAGTGTAGTAGTGATCCCTCCTGGCCACATCCCCTCCAGCATCTGTTGTTATTCGTTTTCCTGATCCGAGCCAACTATCTTAAGAAACCAACAACTACAAATTCAAGAAGCAACAGAGAAATACACAAACTGGAAAAGAAATCCAGATAAAGCTTATATCCAATGTTCTCAAAGAATCCGAAAAATGAGGACCCCTCCCCCACCCCTCGCCACCGACTGCAAGCCCTGACCTCCAGCAATGCCAGCGAGCAGCAGAATCCAGACGCAGGAAATCCACACAGACTGGGCGTGGGCAGCACAGATGGCGGCAGAGACCAGAGGGGAAGCAAATAACCCCCCAACACCAGCGAACAACCCCCCCAACACAGTGGAGCAGCTCACAGCCAAACCCAGTCATTAAGTAGTCCAGTGAGTTCCCCCACACCTACTGGGAAAGCAGAGCTTGTGGCGAGCTACAGAACCCTCCCACCCCACCCAAGAAAGACTGGCAAGTGCAGGGGTGGGGCAAGGAATTCAGAATCCCTTCCCCCAAGAGACCCCTCCCCCAGGCCATTGACTGCAGACTGACAGGTTGGCTAGCACTAAGATTCACACCTCACCAAAGGGGGCAGTTGTCCCTGCTCCCATCTTCCCAACAGCCTCCTCTCCCAGGCTACTGAAACTGGAGATGGAGGGGTGCTGAGACCCTGCCTTCCAACAGCAGGTGGGGGTGTACAGGAGTCTGGGAGCCAGCATCTGACTGACCCAAACCAAGAGGGGCACCCGCCTGCTGGGAGCCTCCAGCAAGATAGCACCAAGGGCCCTGCCCCCACCAAGTCACAGAAAGACTCTCAGGCAAAATAGCTGAAACACAGCAGGGAACTGAAGGGCAGACCTACAGGGGCCGAGCTTGCCCTCTGAGAACCAGAAAGGCCCAGCTCCATCCTCCCAGCCCATGTCCTAGGCTGGGCCCCGCCCCTGGGAACAGGGTGAAAACAAGTAGGGCTGGTTTAGCTGAGAGCTCTCAGAAACTCCCAAACCCCAGGCACTTGGCTGGGCCCAGCCCCTGGGAACAGGGTAGGCAAACTAGCCATCTGCCGGACTAGCTGAGACCGCCGAAGTGTGCAACTCCATCCTATGGTCCACTGTGGGGCCACTGGTTGGGCTGAGAGCTAGCTATGCAGTGGCACACAGCCTCTGGGAACAGGCCAAACACCTGTAAAAGCTGCAAACTCTGACCTAGTCAGTGGCAGAACCAATTTGGCTGAGAACCACACATATACACAGATTCCCAGAACCACCAGTCCCAAACCAAGGAAAGACTGCCACCGACCTACCACAGAATGAACCTACAACAATCCCCGATGCCTCGGAAAGCCCAATGAAGAATTATGACATATATAAATAACCAAAATTCCACACAAAGCCCAAAAGGAAACAAGAGTGAAGGTACGAGAGAGATGTCACCATCCCAAGAAATGGCACCTGAAGAGACAGGACACATAACTTTATTCAAGGAGATGATTGTGGACATGACTAAAAACTTAAAGTAGAGTTACAAAAAAAATTCCAGGGATATAAGCAGAAAATTACCAAGGAGAGCCTCAAATTCAAAAGAGAAATGGAAGAAAAGATTAATACCCTCTCAGCAGACATGAGCAGCTCAATGTCCACAATTCAAGCAAAAATGGATGCATTAAGCAACAGATTGACTGAGATGGAGAATAGGACATCAGGAACGGAAAATAGAATGCAAAAGCTGGAACAGAGAATCATCAGTCTGGAGAAAGCAGTCAGAATTCACCAAAGAGAACTCCAGGACCTGGCAGACGCAGCCCAGAAATCTAATCTTCGTATAATAGGAATCGATGAAAGGGAGGAGTACCAGGACTAAGGAATGCAACCTATATTCACCAAAATCATAGCAAAGAACTTCCCCAACCTTAAAAGGGAAAATATTGAAGGGAAACATTATGGAAGATTTCAGAACTCCAAACAGGGAAGATCCTAGAAGGAACTCATATAGACACATCATATTGAAAACACCAGACCTGAATACCAAGAGGCTGATCTTAAATGCTGCAAAAACAGAGAAAGAGGTATACTACAAAGGGAAAAAAAATACAATAACAGCAGACCTCTCCATGGAAACCCTAAATGCAAGAAAAGCTTTGAAAAACATCATTTATGTCCTGAAGACCAACAACTGCCAACCCAGACTGATATATCTAGCAAAACTAGCATTTACATTTGAGGGAGAAACAAGAATATTTCACTCCAAAGAGAAGCTATATGAATATGCGCACACTAAACCAGCATTACAAAAAATATTAAATAATCAAGAACAAATTGCAGAACAGCAAGAACACTCATAAAGAAGCAATTACCTATAAATCACTAAACACAAAAGGGGGAAAAAGAGAGAGAAAGAAACTTAGAAGTAAAAATAAAAAATGACAATGGACACTGACCACTTCTCCATAATTTCCTTAAATGTGAACAGGCTGAACAATCCAATCAACAGACACAGAGCAGCAGTCTGGATTAAGAAACAAGACCCATCCATATGTTCCCTCCAAGAGACCCACCTCACTGCCAAAGAGAAACAAATTCCAAGTGTAAGGATGGAAACGAATTTTCCACTCCAATGCACCGTGCAAAAAAGCAGGAGTAGCAATCTCAATCTCCGATAAAATTAACTTCACAGTAAAATCAGTAAAGATAAAGAGAGCCACTACGTATTAGAAAAGGGTACAATCCATACCCTCAATATTAAACTTATAAACATTTACTCCCCAACATGGGAGTACGCAAATATGTCAAGCAAACTCTCTTAGAATTTCAGAACAAGATAGACTCAAACACAATCATAGTGGGAGACTTCAATACACCACTCTCACCAAATGACAGGTCAACTCAACAAAGTTAAGCAAAGACGCCATTGACTTAAATGAAACAATAGCCCAGCTGGGCTTAACAGATATACACAGAGTCTTCCATCCAACAGCAAAATTTTATACATTTTTCTCAGCAGCACATGGAACACACTCCAAAATAGATCATATAATAGTTCATACAGAAAACTTAAGCAGATACAAGAGGACTGATATAATCCCATGCATTCTATCTGATCACAGTGGAGTCAGACTAGTTCTGAACAATGCACTAAAAGTCAACATTCAAACACTTGGAAGCTGAAAAATACAGTTCTGAATAACTCCTGGGTTACAAATCAGATCAAAGAAGAAATTCAAAACTTTCTTGACAGTAATGACAATCAGGAGACATCACAAAGGAACTTATGGGACACAGCAAAGGCAGTTAGTTCTGAGGGGCAAATTTATCACACTAGGAGCGCATATTAAAAAGACAGAAGAACATGTAAATAACCTAAAAAAGAAATTGAAGCACCTAGAGGAGCAAGAAAATGTTAACTCTAAAACAACTAGAAGGACAGAAATAAGAAAAACAGAATCAGAAATATCAGAGATTGAAATAAGATCTACTATACACAAAATTAATAAATCAAAAAGTGGTTCTTTGAAAGAGTCAACAAAATTGACAGACCCCTGGCAGGATTAATCAAAAAAAAGAGGGGAGACTCAAATAAACAAGATTAGAGACCCCACGGGAGCAATCAGAATCGATATCCAAGAAATTCAGTCCATTATGAATAAGTACTACCAGGGCTTATATTCAAAGACACAAGAAAATCTAGTAGAAATGGATTATTTCTTAAATAAATATAGGCTACCCACATTAAACAATGAAGATGTAAACAAATTGAACAAACTGATTTCATACAATGAAATTGCAGAAGAAATCAGGGAAATGCCAATCAAAAAGAACCCAGATCCAGATGGTTTCTCTGGGGAATTCTACATGACCTTTAAAGATGAAGTAACACCTGTACTCTTGAAACTCTTCTGAGAAATAGAAGCAGAAGGAGCAATACCAAACTCATTTTATGAAGCTAATATTACTCTCATCCCCAAACCAGGGAAAGTCCCAACAAAAAAGAAAACTACAGACCTCTCTCTCTAATGAACACAGGTGCAAAACTCCTCAATAAAATATTAGCCAACAGAATCCAGAAAAAACACAGATGCAAAGCTGGTTTAACCTTCGCAAATCAATCAGTGTAATACATCACATCAACAGAACTAAGGATAAGCATCATATGATAATTTCTCTGGATGCAGCAAAGGCATTTGACAAAATACAACATCCATTCATGTTGAAAGCACTCGAAAAAATAGGCATAAGAGGTACATTCCTTAAAATAATCAAAGCCATATATGACAAACCTACAGCCAGTTTTATACCAAATGGTGAAAGACTGGAACCATTTACCTTAAAATCAGGAACTAGACAGGGATGCCCACTCTCTCCACTTCTCTTCAATATAGTGCTCTAACCCTTAGCCAGAGCAATAAGGCATGAGAAGGACATCAGAGGGATCCACATAGGGAAAGAAGCAATTAAACTATCCCTATTTGCAGATGACATGATCCTCTACTTGAGGACCCAATAAGCTCCATTCCCAAACTCCTAGAATTAATAAACCACCTTATCAAAATGTCAGGATACAAAATTCACCTTCAGAAGTCAGTAGCCTTCTTGTATACCAACAATACACAAACAGAAGGCCAAATCAAAAAATGATCCCATTCGCAATAGTCCCTGAAAGAATACTTAGGAATTAACTTAACCAAAGATGTAAAGGAATTATTTAATGAAAACTATAAAAGCCTAACAAAAGAAATTAAAGAGGATACTAGGAAATGAAAAGACATCCTATGCTCATGGCTAGGGAGAACCAACATAGGGAAAATGGCTATACTGCCAAAATTAATGTACAAATTCAATGCAATCCCCATCAAAATCCAAAAGACATTCTTTACTGAAATAGAAGTTACAATCTAAAGGTTCATATGGAACAAAAAAGACCTAAAATAGCCAAAACAATGTTAGACAAAAAGAGCAGTGCTGGTGGTATTACAATACCAGAATTCAAAATCTACTATAGAGCCATAGTAACAAAAACAGCATGGCATTGGCACAAAAATTAGATCAGAAGATCAATGGAACAGAATAGAAGATTCAGAAAGAGAACCACATACCTACAGTCAATTTGTATTTGATAAAGAAGCCAAAGATATACAATGGAATAAACATAGTCTATTCAATTATTGGTGCTGGCAACTGGGCAGCCACATGCAGAAAACTAAAAATTGACCCTAGCCTTTCACCATGCACAAGAATTAACTCAAAGTGGATCAAAGACCTCAATGTCAGGCTGGAAACCATGAAATTGCTACAGGATAGAGTAGGAGAGACACTGAAACTCATAGGCACAGGCAAAAGTTCCCTAAACAGAATCCCAGGGTCACAACAGATTGGAGAGAGACTTGATAAATGGGACTAACTAAAAATAAAAAGGTTCTGCACAGATAAAATCATAGCCACAAAAGTAGAGAGACAGCCAAGCAACTGGGAAAAGATATTTATCAACAATACATCTGACAAATGCTTAATATCCAGTATCTACAGGGAACTCAAGAAACTAATCCCCCCCGAAACCAACAAACCATTCCCTAAATGGGGCAGGGAACTAAAGAGAGACCTATCAGAAGAAGAGATTAAAATGGCAGAAAAGCAGATGAGAAAATGTTCATCATCCATGGTCATAAAGGAAATGCAAATAAAAACAACACTAAGATACCACCTTACCCCAACAAGAATGGCCAAGATTTTGAACACAGACAATGACAGATGCTGGAGGGGTTGTGGAGAAAAAGGAACCCGACTACACTGCTGGTGGGATTGTAAACTAGTTCAGCCACTCTGGAAAGCAGTGTGGAGGTTTCTTAAAGAACTGAAAAATGACATTTGCAGGGAAGTGGTGAATCTAGTATGAATCATGTTGAGTGAGACAAGCCAAGGCCAAAGGTGCATGATATCCATAATACGTGGCTATTAGATCCAAACAGTACAAGAGCAAGGACTCAAAAGTTGCATACCCAATGCTATGGACATGGCATTGGAAATATAAACACAACTACATAGTCATAAAAACTTATGACTGTAGACATAATGCTTGATTATATAGATTATTATGTATCTATGTCATACAAACCCACAGCCTAATTTTGATTATGTTCTAAAATCTAAGTGCCAGTGATTGTATATAGAGATTCCCTTCTTGAATACCTGTTGGTTAAATATGTTATTTGAAATATGATGTAAAAATCAATGTCAATAAATTCTTTTTTTAATATTTTTTATTGTAATTAATAAAAGGGTTACATGATATTTGCCAGATAGAAAGTGCATTAATTCACATACATTGATACCCTTTCACATGTCTTGGTCCCCATTACCCTCCCCCCCCATTTTGGTTTTCACCCCTTCCCTATCCAATTTCAAATAACCAAATACAAATATATCCAATATATCAGATAACAAAGTGAGATACTGTAACAATATGAGAGAACCTTCTTTAATTAAAAAAAAAGAATGTCTGGAGGCCAGAGTTTGGCCTAGTGGTTGAGTGCTTGCCTAGCATGCACGGAGACCCGAGTTCGATTCCTCGGTACCACATATATAGAAAAAAGTCAAAGTGATGCTGATGCTCAAGTGGTAGAGATCTAGCCTTGAGAAAGTCCAAGGACAGTGCTCAGGTCCTGAGCTCAGGCCAGGATGTCGAAAGTAAGAAAAAAAAGAAAGAAGAAAGAAAGAAAGAAAGAAAGAAAGAAAGAAAGAAAGAAAGAAAGAAAGAAAGAAGGAAAGAAAAAGAGAGAGAGAGATTCTGGATATTCATATGAGGAAGGCAAAATAATGATATGTGCATCCATATTATTAGAATTTTTGCATATCCATATTTATTGCAATAGGTGAAAAACTTTAATAGCCTATAACTTCATAAGAACAAGAGTACAACTCATATAATATAAACTGTACCCAACACAATGACTTTCTAAACATCACTGCAAGGACCATTTCCCACATACGATTCTTTTCACCGCATCTTTCACATCTCTGTTTCTCAGACTGTAGATCAGAGGGTTCAGCACTGGGATTATAAGTGTGTAGAACACTGCTACAATCTTGCTTTGTTCTGGAGAGGACAGGGCCCCAGGCTGGGCATACATGAAGAAGACAGTTCCATAGAAGATGCTCACCACAGCTATATGGGAGCCACAGGTGGAGAAGGTCTTTCTCCTGCCATGGATGGAAGGGATCTTCAGGACAGTGGAGAGGATGTACCCATAAGACACCACGATGACAGTGGTGGTGGAGAGGATGATGAGCGCAGAGAGAACGAACAGCACTATCTCATTCACAAAGTGGTCAGCACATGAGATCTCCATCAGGGCAGAGACATCACAGAAGAAGTGGTCCAGCCTGTTTTCCCCACAGAAACGCAAAGTGAGAGCAAAACCTGTATGTATTGCAGAATTGACACATCCACAGATATAGGATCCAGTTACCAGCTGAACACAGACTTTTTGGGACATGTTGACATGATAAAGGAGAGGAGAGCAAATGGCTGAGAAGCGATCAAATGCCATTACAGACAGAAGAATGGCTTCTGTGGTGGCAAATAGAGCAAAGAAGAAAAATTGAGCCAAACAGTCATTATATGAAATTTTCTTTTCAGTACTCAAGAAGTTGAGTAAGGTTTTGGGAGCAATGACTGTGGAATAGCAGAGATCCAGATAGGACAAGTTTCTCAGGAAGAAGTACATAGGTGTTTGCAGCTTGGAGTCCATGGAAATGACAAGCACCATGCTGACGTTTCCCACCACGATGGCCACATAGATGACCAAGAACATGAAGAACAAGAGGATCTGGAGCTTGGGAGCAGTCCTAAATCCCAGCAGAATGAACTCACCAACCTCTGAGAAATTCCTACTGGACAAATTGTCCATAATGCTGTATTGGCAAAGCTGGTGGGATTGAAAAATGAAAAATGATATAAATGACTGACAATAGCACTTTGTTTAGTATAAATTAAAAGACACCTAATAAAGCAATGTCTTTGACATTATGCTGCATTACTGTGTTAGTCCCACTGTTTTGTAAATATTGAATATCATGAGTATGTTATTATAAAAAATATTAATCTTCCGAAGGAACAAAAGATTCATGGTCTCCTTGATATGTGATATTAGATCCAAACAACAGCAAAGCGATGACTCAATATTTGGGTTCCCAAGGTCATTGACATAAACTTAGAGATATAAATGTAACTATATAGGCATATAAGTCTATGATGGGATATATTTTGTAGGCATATTGATATATAGATAGATATGTATCTATGACATACAAAGATTCAGCTTCATTTTAATTTTGTTCTTAAATTTATGTGCCAGTGATTGAATATAGAGATTCCATTTTGAACATTTGCTTGTTAAATCTGACATTTGAAATATAATGTAAAAATCAGTGTTAATAAAATATTTTAATAAAAATATTCATCCTAGTGAGTTCAATCTAAGGGTTCCTCCTTTTCAGTTATACTTACCTGCAAGAAATGAAGGTCAACAGTGTAAAAGATGTTTGGGGAGAAATCAAGATTTTAGGAATCTGTATGGAATTAGAAGACATATGTAATTCTTACATAATTTAACAATTGCCATTATGTCGCCTCTTTAACTCAGTGAATATATAATTATTGAAGGGATTACAGTATATACATAATATGCAAATATGATTGATATGCTATATTATCATTAATATAAATTGTGTAACATAAAATATTTCACAATGTTAAAATCAATTGATAACCTCATTTTATTTTTAATGGTTACCTAGTTTTTCTACTGAGTGGAGAAAAATAGCATATGGTGTTATAACTTTTTTTTTTTGCTTTTTCTGTGTTCATAGTACCGAAAAATTGAACCAAGTGCTTCATGCATGCTAGGGAAACACACTACCACTAGGCCACATTCCTGGCCCCAATAACATATTTTATGTAAGTAGAGCCCTGAGGTCTTGAGCAAAGGGCTATTATTTTGTACCCTCACCTCTCATTGTTATTTTTCCCATTATTCCCATTGCTATGATGGTATTAATTCTTTCTGGTATAATAAATCTACTAAAACTTATTCATAGTGCTGGAAGAGTTGCCTAGTGGTAGAATACTTGCCTAGCATGCCTGAAGCCCTGGGGTCAATTCCTCAATACCACATATACAGAAAAAGCCAGAAATGGCACTGTGGTTCAAGTGGTAGAATGCTAGCCTTGAGAAAGACCAAGGATAGTGCTCAGGCTTTCAATTCAAGCCCCAGGAGCATCAAAATAAAAAGTGTTATTGGGCTTTTGCTGATATTTTCTAAATTCAAGAAAATGAAGTTTCATATTTCTTTTATTTTTTTTCTTCCTGGTATTTTTTTTTCTTTTTTCCTATTTGTTCACCTTTAACTATGTTAACTATGTTAACTATGTTAAAGGTGAACAAAACAGGAATGTATAAGTACATTTAAATTTCATAATTTTTATTGCTGGCATTGCTCCCTATTTTCTTTGTTTTTTTAACTAGGAGATTTCTAATATCTTGGCAGAGATTTCTTTCCCCCTTTAGAAAAGTAATTACAAATGTAAGTAGGCACATTTAGTTTACAGAGAAAATAATCTCTAGAGATTGAGATTTTCAAATTAAAAATGAAAGGAAGAAATATGTACTTTAAAAAATTGCATATATGATTTACTTAGCCATGTTATTATTATGACTAAAAAGTATTTTTATGTAACATACAATGCAAACATTTTGATTCTAATTTTACAAGGTTGGAAACTAAAAATAAAAGGGACTTAAGCAATTTAAATGGGTTACATTCAGAAATTTACAATAAAACAGCAGGAAAACATCAACAATGTTCAATCATATAATTTTCAAATTTTTGAACTGCATAGAAAATTGTGCAAGTTTCTAATAACAGGCTTATTCAAATGATGTAATTATAGCAAAATTAAATATTTATAAATAATGTATTTATAGACATAAATTCTACATTAGAATAGCAGTTTTATAACTTTTATTGTTATCATTGTATTGGTTGCATTAATTTTGACATTTTTAGGCAGTTTGTACCTTTGGAAGAACATTATAATCAGCTTGGTTTAGGTTACTGTATTAAATCTCAAGAAAAATGATTGACAGAAATCATGGCTAGTCAACATTAGAAGGCAAGGAGATGGAAACAGTTACCTGTGGCAGGACATCTTGATTACAAAACTGCATGTGTTCTTTCAGTTTATGTTTCACATGAGCAAGTTTCTGGTTTCAGAAGGAATATTGAAACACAAGATAGAAATATTGAAACAGTTTAGAAATGCAGGGCAAACTATGCAAAAAAATGGGATGTGGAGAAATGTAGCCTGGTGTCTCATGTCTATAAACCAAAGTATTTAAGAGAGAGCTGAAGGATCTTGGACGAATAGTGGGCTGTGTTTGCTGAGGACATAGATAAGTAGCTCTTCGTTTACTATCACCCTGAGAAAAACAGGTGCTGTCCCAAACAACAACAGCCCAAAGGGGTGATGTTCATGTGGTGAAAGTGCCTGCTAGCAAGTTCAAGACTATTGTCAAGGAATGAGACAAAAAAAAATATCTAAAAATTCAGTGAGGAGGCATTCTTCATGATTTTTATTGCTTATCCTTGTAAATGCCATAACATCTGTGAATTCAAGTACTTTCCCCCAAAGAAAAAAAATATCATGGGAAAAAGGGAACAAACCTTTGTTTAATGGAATGTTTTTCTACAGCAGATTACTTTTCCTTCCCGGCTAGACTGAGACTGAATCTTAGTAGCAACCCAAAATATAGCTCATGTCTTGCACTTACTGCACCCCTTGTTTCCAGTTCAAGTTCATGCAATCAGTGAACAAACAGACCTGGAGCGAGTCCTGAGAGGAATTCTCTCCTGGGACAGGAAGCCAAAGAGGTGGGCATTCCTTCCACCAGGGAAGGCATTGGCTGGGAATTCAAGATCTCTCTCACCGGTAACCTATTTTATGTCATAAAGGGAACAAATAATCACAGACAAACTTCTTTGTAAATGTACCAAAGTTGGTGACATTAAAAAGATAAAAGAGCTCTCTAGAGGATAACAGGACTAAAGTTCTACGCAAAAACCTAAAACAGTTTTTTGAGAAATTATTTTTCCCCCTTTATATTCCTGAATTTCATTAATCCTGAGATTCCCTGGAGTGGGAGATGTTCTGAACACCGGGGAAGCATTTTCAATGACGGGCTCTCCCACACTGTCCTCCAGTTTATAATTTGTGCACAGAATTGATGTGTGTGTCACCTTATTGAGCAATTGCCCTGTGTCCATGGCTGTACTTTAAAAACCCACAATCTAATGGGGGAGAGAAATGGTGGAGCACAGATGCAAAAGTCATGTGGTGTTGAATGCGAGGCCAATAGGAGGGCAGGCCGAAGAACATAAGGAAGGAGCAGGTGAGCTGATGCATCCTCGCAGACAGTGATGATACACACAGGAGAGTGAAACCAAGAACCGTGAGGGGATGAGAATCTGGGAGAGATGAAGTGCAGAAAGATGGAGAGGCGACATAGTGGCATGCATTGTACGTGCAAACTGACATGCTGAATTGAAACTCCTTGACTCACAGATTTAAAAATGTCATAAAATGAGCATTTATATAAAGGCATCACATTAAACAGGAAATCCATGACGTCACACAAGCATGTTTGAGGAGGAAAGGAGTGGGGAATCCTGTAGAAAGACTCAGTATAAAAAAATCAAATCTTTGCTGAGCTTGGGAGGGACTTGATATTGTGAAGACAGAAATAATTATAACACTTTCCAAAAATATATTCCAAATGACTTTTCTCCAAACTTTAATGACACTGTGAAGTTAAGCACATGATTTTTTGTGTGTGCTGGAAAAACATACCTGTTGGTGGGAATGCAAATTAATATAGTAATCAAGGAAAATAGTATGTGCTTTTTAACGGTAGAAAAATACACTATTCGTTCCAGTTATCTGACTAGGAAAATAACCAAAAGAAATGAAATGCATATATTAAAGTGAAACCTGCATTCTATTTATCTTAACTTTGTACTAGTATATATTAGTTGTGCAATGTGAGAGTTTTTATATTTATATTGTATATTTATGTTTTGATTATAATCATCCATTCTAAAATTACTTTTATTTGTTTCCTTTCTCATTTAAAAAAATTCCTCAGGTTTTAAATGCACATACAAAGGAGTTCATTCATCTTCTTCTCTTCTATTCTCTTTTCTCTCTTCTACCTTGCATTGCTATGACCATACAAACCCACACGCTTGTTCAAGCCTTCCTTAACCTCTTAAATTAAGAATTCACATTTTAAAAAGTCATATGGCATCTATTGCTATGCGTCTCATTCCTTTGAATGCCCTATGAATAATACAGAATCATTTTTTAAAGCTGATAATAATACTTCATTGTGTAAATGTAACACATTTATCTTTCCTACAGATCACTGATTAATCTGTTGATTGGCACCTAAACTAATTATATAACTTGGTTTTGTAAGTAGTGTTGCAGTAAACAAAAAAAATGTTTGTCATAGTATTCATATATAGACATGCATATGCAATATGTCTATGTACATACTAATGTATGTAATATATACATATATGTGTGTGCACGTGCACACACACACACACACACACACGGATAGCAAAATGAAACTCTCATATCTTATCTCTATATTTGAAAAAAAATTGGTTAAGGGGGAAGATGAACTTGAGCTAGAGCTTCATTTTTCACCATAAAAAAGAAAATTTTTATATTAATTCAATATGAGTGTAGGCTTAATAATGATGAAAAATTTAGTTTGTTATAGGACTTACTTTATGTCTTCACCTCTGTTCAAAAATAAACATTTCACAGTTGTGCAGTTATATTTCCTGACTATTCCACAGTTACTAGAATGTGGATAAAGAAATAAATATCTGAGTGTGGAAAATAAAAATAAAAATTTGGAAGCAAGATTCTCACAAATTAGTTCATCTATCTTCGTATTCCTCCACTTAAAAAAATGATAATAACTGGGACAGGAGTTTGGCTTAGTGGCAGAGTGCTTGCCTAGCATACATGAAGACCTGGGTTCAATTCCTTGGTACCACATATGTAGAAAAAAGCAGGAAGTGATGTTCAAGTGGTAGCGCTCTAGCCTTGAGGAAAGCCCAAGGACAGTGCTCAGGCCTGAGTTTAGTCCCCAGGACTGGCAAAAAATGGTAATAATCTATGCTACATATTCTTTGGTTATTATGTATCCGGTTTTTGAAACCATATAATCCAACATTTGAAGATAATGCAGAAATGTGTCTTAGTAGACTGTTATTGTTGGAATTTTTAACATGAATTAGCCTCTTGTACAGTACCCTGTGGGTCTGTCATTAACATATGTGCTTCCTCCCAGGATGAGAGGGTCTGGAAACATTGGAAAGCTGGCTTTAACTCAGAAGTATTCTATATCATCATTGCCTTTGCATTTTGCCACAAACACAGTGCATTTCAAGCTTATAAAAAGGATAATGATTGCTCATGGGGATATTGCTTTATATAATTATTGTATAGTCATAAATCATGTCATTTAAGAAGCAATATTTCAGCTGAGTTCAGGTAGCTCATGCTTCCAATCCTAGCTACACTGGAAGCTGAGATGTGGGGACTGTAGTTCAATGTCAAGCCAGCCTAGGCATGAAAGTCCATGATGTTCTTAATCTCCCATAAACCCCCAGAGGCCAGAAGAGAAGCTTGGGGTCTAGTGGTAGAGAGTTAGCCTTCAACACAAAATCTCGGAGACAACACTCAGACCAAGTTCAGCCCCAAGACTAGTTCTCTTCACCCCCAATAAAAGAACCATTTCATTACTTCTTACTGAAAGTAACAATAAAGTAATTATAGTTACTATAGCAAAAATAAGGCTATTTATGCTAGGAAGGCAAAATAATGACTGCATCAATGTTATTAGAATTATTATTTCATAAAAAAGAGAGAATTAGAGTTGGGAGTTTGGCCTAGTGGTAGAGTGCTTGCCTAGCACACACAAAGACCCAGGTTTGATTCCCCCGTAGCACATACATAGAAAACTTGGAAATGGTGCTGTGGCTCAAGTGGTAGAATGCTAGCTTTGAGGAAAGCCCAAGGACAGTGCTCAGGCCCTGAGTTCAAGCCCCAGGACTGGCAAACTAAGAGAGAAATTTATTCATTACAATAGATAAAAGTTTTGCTAGCCTATAATTTCATAAGTACACTGTAACAGTAGGTCAAAGGATAAACTAATGCAACAATGATACTTGACACTGGGATTGGAGATGAACCTTACCACTTGCTGGGGAAGGGTGGTAGGGAGCTGTAAGTGGGAGAAAACAAAGGATGGGGAAACAGTGGTTAAAAACAAATGTAATCATTACCCTACTTATGTAACTATAACCCTCCTGTTCACCTTTCAATGAGGATAAATAAAAGCTGAACCATAAGAGTAGAACTCTTATGAAATAAACTGTGCAGGAAACAATGGCTTTCTAAATATCACTGCGAGGATCATTTCCCACATATGATTCTTTTCATCGCATCTTTCACATCTCTGTTTCTCAGACTGTAGATCAGAGGGTTCAGCATTGGGATTATAAGTGTGTAGAACACTGCTACAATCTTGCTTTGCTCTGGGGAGGACAGGGACCCAGGCTGGGCATACATGAAGAAGACAGTTCCATAGAAGATGCTCACCACGGCTATATGGGAGCCACAGGTGGAGAAGGTCTTTCTCCTGCCATGGATGGAGGGGATCTTCAGGACAGTGGAGAGGATGTACCCATAAGACACCACGATGACAGTGGTGGTGGAGAGGATGATGAGCGCAGAGAGAACAAACAGCACCATCTCATTCACAAAGGTGTCCACACACGCGATCTTGATCAGGGCTGGCACATCACAGAAGAAGTGGTCCAGCCTGTTTTCCCCACAGAAACTCAAGCAGAAGGTGAAACCTGTTTGTACCATGGAGTTGATACACCCACCAATGTAGGATCCAGTTACTAGCTGAACACAGACTTTGTGGGACATGTTGACATGATAAAGGAGAGGAGAGCAAATGGCTGAGAAGCGATCAAATGCCATTACAGACAGAAGGAAACCTTCAGTGGTGACAAACAGAGCAAAGAAGAAAAATTGAGTAGCACAAGCATTGTAGGAAATTTTCTTTTCAGTACTCAAGAAGTTGAGTAAGGTTTTGGGAGCAATGACTGTGGAATAGCAGAGATCCAGATAGGACAAGTTTCTCAGGAAGAAGTACATAGGTGTTTGCAGCTTGGAGTCCATGGAAATGACAAGCACCATGCTGACGTTTCCCACCACGATGGCCACGTAGATGACCAAGAACACGAAGAACAAGAGGATCTGGAGCTTGGGAGCAGTCCTAAATCCCAGCAGAATGAACTCGCCGACCTCTGAGAAATTCTTATTCAGATCACTCTTCATAGCTCTTGTTTAAGTAGAACTGGGAAGATGGTAAAAATGGAACAAATAAAAGATAACAATACTTGTTTTGGTAAAACAGATCAACAACAAAACTAGAAACTTGGCATAGGAGATAATTCAGTCTACTGATCATGTTCTAATGTTTTATCAAACACAACTGAACATAATAATATGTTGATTTATATATATGCATATATTATCTTTAAGTAGTGGTACAAAGGAGTTGCTTTTTCAGCAATGAAGTTTATGAATGCACAGCATCTTCATCTGTATCACTCCTTTCCTCTTTCTCCCCCATCTCTCCCAAGCCTACTTTTCTCAATTTTCTTAATTTTGTAGGATGTGCATTGAATTTTATATTTGCATTCCCCTCACTTCACCTGTTCATTCAGCTACTCCATCCTCTTGACCCCACCCCTTTGATGATGGTTTTTTAAATATTTTTTGATGAGTTCAATCTGATTGGCAAGTCTTTTCACTCATCATAACTTGAACTCAATACAGAACGGTCCTCAAATTGTGCTTTAGAGCAATGGAGATTCTAGGACAATAATTATAGTCAGGAGAAGGATTTCCTTTTCCTTCCTTCCTTCCTTCCTTCCTTCCTTCCTTCCTTCCTTCCTTCCTTCCCTCCCTCCCTCCCTCCCTTCCTCGCTCCTTCCTTCCTTCCTTCTTTCCCTCCCTCCCTCTTTCCTTCTTTCCCTCCTTCCCTCTTTCCTTCCTTCTTCTTTCTTTCCTTCCTTCCTTCCTTCCTTCCTTCCTTCCTTCCTTCCTTCCTTCCTTCTTTCCTTCCCTCCTCCCTTCATTTCTTGCTACTAAAATTCACCAACCACAGTAGAAGACATTTGGCATAAACACTACATTCCACCCTGCAAGATGTCACTCATGTAAGGAACAGATACATCACTGAATTGTCTCAGAATTATCCAGTACAAAGCAAGTTCAGTAGTTCTCATTTCATTCTTTTGCCAGTCCTGGGCCTTGAACTCAGGGCCTGGGCACTGTCCTTGGGCTTTCTCAAGGGTAGAGCTCTACCACTTGAGCCAGAGTACCATTTCTGGCTTTTTTTCTATGTATGTGGTACCAAGAAATCGGACCTGGGTCTTTATGCATGCTAGGCAAGCACTCTATCACTACTCTAAACACCCAGCCTCGTTTCATTTTTAATGTTTATTGGGCTTATAATATACTAAAGAAATGCAGTGCTCTATCTTCTTTGTTATATAAGAGAGCGGGTCTTCAAATCTTGACAAAGCCTTCATCTTTTGCCTATTTTTGTCATATCATTATCTTTCCATGATTTTGTCCCTGTTATGGTTTAAATTCTTAGTAACTAAAGTGATTGGCTGAAAACAGTGATAGATTTTGCTTTTATTTTCTGTTATGAATTAATACCCTTCCTCTGTCCCTTCTTTCCTTCCTTCCTATTTTATTTTCTTCCTTCATGCTAGTTTTCTCTAATTTCCTTTTCTTTTCACTAATTTTTATTTAATTTTTGTCCACATTTTTATTAGTATCGTTTTACACATTTTAAGAAAAGAAATGCAATTGGGTATTGCTAAAATCTTATATAGATTTTTTCTTTTTATAAGGAATTATAAACACAAACACAAGGCTATATGCATACATAAATTAGAAGAGCCTTATGATAATATTAGGTAGTTGCGAATGAAAAATTTCCTACAAAAATATGTATTTAGAGCTGAGAGTTTGGCCTAGTGGTAGAGTGCTTGCCTAGCATGCACAAAGACCCAGGTTCGATTCCTCAGTACCACATACATAAAAAAAAGCCGGAAGTGATGTTGAGGCTCAAGTGGTAGAGCTCTAGCCTTGAGAAAGTCCAAGAACAGTGCTCAGACCCTGAGCGCAAGCCCAGGACTGGCAAAAATAAATATGTATTTAAACAAGTTTAATTATATTTACTTTAATGAATGCTATTTCATATCACTATGAAATATTGGTAAGTAAAAGACAATAGGACCACAGACAAAAGAGAATTTTTATTCTTGTATCTTTGTACCCACCAGGATGATCTTAATTAGCTCCAAAAGTCAGACAAAATCTGGCCCATTCAGTGTATGGAATGTCTGTGAAAGAGATTTTTTTTAATGATTTACAAAACTAAGATATTAAAACAAATTTAAGGGATATACGTAGAATTAAGAAATTGAGAAAGCATGCTTGTTTCTTGTCCACATCTCTCTTAAATGAGAAAGAAAACAAAATAAATTAAATCACATGTTATTGCCATGTTTTATGACTATGTAACTATATCAATTTTCAACTCTACATTTCTATTTAAATTATATAATTATGATAACTACATTACATACAAACTAAAACAAAATGAGTTACAATATTTTGCATTTCTGTGACAAAAATTTCATTCATATGTTAAGTATGAATTTAGAATTTGAAGTTCTTCTACAATCAGACTGTATAGCATAGAAGTCAATATTCTTGAAAAGTAAAGAGGAATACTGATTGGTCAATACTGTTGAATACAGAGGATTGGTAAAAATAAGCTTTAAACTTGTACATTAACTACAAAGTGCATGTTTTCTTTAAATTGGCATTTTACATCAACAAGCTCCTATTTTCAACAGAAATATTGAAGTGAAGTTAAGAAATGTAGCAAATACTCTCTAAAATGAAGCAGTACATAGATTAAAAAAACTGAAAGTACTGGTTTTTCTATGACATAATGATGACTTTCCTTAGCAAACATGAGACCATATGTAACTTCCAGTACATCCATAAAGAGACAAAAATATGAAAAGAATTAAACCTTTGTTTAAGGTCAATTTTTCTTCAATGGAGTCTAATTCCTTACTCATCCGATCCTGACTCAAATTGCATAACATGGATAAAACTCAGCAAAATTGAAGTACATCTTGATACCAGGCTTACTTACTGCATTTTGGTTTCATGAGCTAGTTTATTTTTCAACTAAAAAAAAATTAACCTTGAGTTGAATCCTGAGAGAAATTCTCTCCTGGGGAGGAAGACCAAAATGGTGTCATTCTCTCCACAAGAAAAGCCTTTCACTGGGGATTAAAGGTGCCCCTCATCAGTAAAAGATAGTGCATTGAAAAAAAGGGAGAATTTTCCAAACCATTGGAAATTTAAAAGAGCTATATGAGGGACTGGGTAACTAATGTTTTTTATATAGAACAAACAAATTAAACAGATGCTGTTGGATAGGTGTTTATTGGTGCCTTTATCTTTGATTTACACAGAACAGTATTCAATCATTTCATGGGAATGGATTATAGTCTTTATTATTTTAGAAAATTTTCTCTTGCTACTACTGTATATACACTGGAAGATTAACACATTAGTCAGAGGAAAATTAATGCAAGTAACTGAATAAAATAACTGGAGTAAATCTGGCTATTAGAGGAACAAAGAGAATAGCTAGATGTACAGTCATGCCATCATCTTTGAATTAAAATATAGGAAGAAATGATAGTAATAAAATGTTCCAGAAATCTGAGAGTTTCCCTAAGTGTGAGAATCGAAGTAATTTGCCCTTCAGTTTCCTAAACCAAAACCAGAAATCTCCTCATTTTGTATATTCAAAATGAAGGAAAGAACTTCTTCCTAAGTCCTTGACTCATGTTATTTTGGGATTTTGTAATGTGAAAATAGCCATAAGACAACTCAAAATGATAAAGTACAAAACAGTAAACTTTGTAGGTCCCTACTCTACCATTTGAGGAAAGAAAGAAACTTACAGAAACATTTTCAGAACTTCCTGTAATAATAGAATTCTTAGCATTTTGTTACACTACCTCTCAGGTACTTCGGTGAGAGTTTTAATTTTCCCTGTGTCAAAACACTGTCAAAACACTGCAAAATATGAGAGTAAGGACAATGCATTGTTTTATAATGAAATCTACAAGGAAGATAGCATGTGACTAAATGTTTTGCTGGAAATGACTTCCATGTTTTATTGGAACAAACACAGAGCTAGTGAGCAGAGGATGACTTAAAGAAAACCTACACAACTCATGTTTGTGACTGGAGTATGCCCCAGATGTTTGCTGATCTAGTGCATTTCAAATGTTCACAGAAGGTTATCTCATATTGTTTCACATTTCCATTGATGTGATTAAAATGTTCTATTACAGAACATGAATAATGCAATGAATAATGTACAACAGAAAGATATAGGGTGAAAAAAGAGAAAGAGTCTGTGTGAGTGAATGAGGACAGAGAATGAGGTTAAGCTAACATGGAGAATGAAGAAGGTTGAAAGTTATTATTTGCAACTGTTGAAATTGTTGAATTTATTTCAGGTATTAGGGAAAGAAGAGTGATAGAGTCTGTCATACTGATTGGCATACATTATAAATATGTGAAAATATCACAGGAAATCCCCCCAATATAACTCATGTAAGCCAATTAAAAATAGTTAAAACATTCTGTACCTGTCCACTATTTTAAAACTCATTTTCACTTTTTTTTTTTGGTCAGTAGTGGAGCTTGAACCATGGGCCTACATGCTATCCCTGAGCTCTTCAGCTCAAGGCTATCTATCACACTACCAGTGATACACCGCACCACTTTCAGATTTCTGGTGGTTAATTGGAGATAAGAGTCTTACAGACTTTGGTGCCCAGGCTGGCTTTGAACCACAATCCTCAGATCTCAGCCTCCTGAGTAGCTAGGATTATAGGCACCGAGCTAAGTCTGAATTTTAATGAGTTTTTGTTTAGGTTCTAAGTACCACCCAAATTTGAAGATACATGATTATTTACCTGTTCTCAAGAAAATTCATATAGCACTTGACACCTGAACATGGATCTGATGGGCCCAAAAATGAGCTGGAAATGGGCTGAAGAGGAGCGTCTGTGAAAGAAATTCTGCTGTATTCCCTGAAAGTATTCTGCCAAGGGCAGGATTACAGAATAACTATGTGGTCAGTTGCATGGCCATTGCTGTGAGTGATAAAATGGACAGTCAATGCTGTGCTGTCTTTCTAGAGGGAAATTATTTTCTTAAAGGAGAAACTGCAGTTACATACCACTAAGTTACATTCTCTATTCTGCTCATTTAGTTTCATCAATTTGTACCACCATCTGATTCATTCAACTTCAAAACTGCAATCAATATTTCTTTTGTACACTGTTGCTTTATTAATCAGTTTATTACATAGTATTTGTTCCTTTTTTTCATTAACATTAGTACACATGACCCCCACATTAGTAATATGATCCACTGCAGTAATCTACCCCCCCAATTCCAAACTCATTCCCTTTTTTGTGTGTGCAAGTCCTGGAACTTGAATACTGCCCCTGAGCTTCTTTTGCTCAAGGATTGGGCTCTATCGTTTGGGTCACATCTCTATTTTTAGCTCTTTTGGTAGTTTATTGGAGATAAGAGTCTCTCAAACTTTCCTGCCCTGGCTGGCTTTGAACTTTGCTGTCCTCCGATTTCAGCCTTCTGAATATCTAGAATTATAGACATGAGCTCCTGGCACCTGGCTTAGCCTTATTCTTTCTAAGTTTCTCTTACAAAGATGAACTCATCTGATTGCAGTCTTGTTAATTGTGGGGATGTAATTGTGTGGCCTAATTGCAAACTCCTTAATTAGTACTTATTTAACCCTCTTCCTATCACAATACAGAACATTTGCAGAAATATTAAGAAATTAATGAAAAATTTTAAAAAATGTCCAGAGGGTTAAATTTCAGATCACACTATTTTGATGACTTCTTTACTTCTATATCTCTATCAAACATTTCTCAAGTATAACAAGATATAGCATTAAAGAAACCAGACTGAATGGATGAGCACCTGGAAATATCTGTATTTCTCTCTCTTCCAGTGTGTTTCTTTGAATAAGTTTCCAGCAACTGGTAGTGTTAATGAGTAATATCTAAGAAAACTCCAGAACATCTGAAATACTCAGGAAATAGCTTTCTAAGCAGTTGTACATAGTGAAGGTTACTGATGGTGTTTTCTCCTTATAATTACTTTCTATTCAAATACCATATAGAAAACACTTTACCAAGATGATATTTGATAACTAGGTAACCTGATGATAAAGTTATGAAATACAAAAGACCATTTTAAGCTAGACCTGGTGGCTCACACCTCTAAACCTAGATACCCAGGAGGCTGAGATCTGAGGACCAAGGTCCAAAGCCAGCCCAGGCACTAAAGAACCTGAGACTCTTATCTTCAATTCATCACTGGAAAATGGGAAGTGGGGCTGAGGCTCAAGAGGTAGGGTGGTAGCCTTGAGCTGAAAAGCTCAGGGACAGCCCCCAGGCCCAGAGTTCAAGCCCTATGACCATTTTATTTAAAGATCATCTGATCATTTGTCCATTGTGAATGATATAGAAGGGAATGGCAATCAAAAAAAAGTGCTTATTATTTAGTGCCACAATTTAGGAAAATGCTGCTCATTATATGACATATACACTGTATCTATGAAACAAAATGATTTGGGGGGGCAGTGGATGTGGTTGCTGTTAAAAGGTTCTGTCAAGGCCCAAGGACAGATCCCACACCCAGAATATTCGGGATTATTAATGTCTTAAAGGGAATAAATAAATATAAAATAAATATAAACAAAAATAACATTTGGTAAGAATATATGAATGTAGCCAAGGCTACCAGTAGCAGTTTTTCTTTTTAAGGAAGTGTCAAATAAAGACACACAACAGCAATGGATAGTCTGGCTCGATGGTCACAGGATCATCTTTTTCTTCTCCCACAGTTTTCTGAGCGCTTCCTTAACGTCCTTGTTTCTCAGAGAGTAAATGACAGGATTGAGCATGGGCGTGACGAGGGAGTAGCACAGGGAGGCCACTTTGCTCAGCTCGGGGTACCTGTCAGGGGTGAGATACATGAAGAAGACCGCGCCATACAGCACGCCCACCACGCCCAGATGAGAGCTGCAGGTGGAGAAGGCTTTCTTCCGACCCTCGGCGGAGCGCATCCTCACCACGGCGGACACAATGTACAGGTAAGAGACGACGATCACAAACACCGTGGGCAGAATGATGAGGCCCGAGAGGGAAAACGATACCACTTTATGGATAAAGAGGTCCGAACAAGATAACCTCTGCAGTGGGCGAGTGTCACAGTAAAAATGATCAATGGCCCGAGAAGCACAAAAGGACAAAGTGAAGGTCATGGTGGTCTGCAGAACGGAACTGACGCAGCCACAGATGTAGGAGCCGGCCACCAGATGTGCGCAGAGGCGCGCGGTCATCTGCATGGAGTAGAGGAGGGGGTTGCAGATGGCGAGGAAGCGGTCGTACGCCATGGCTGCCAGGAGAAAGCCCTCGGTCACGATGAAGAGTGTGAAGAGAAACAGCTGCGCCACACAGCCTGCAAAGGAGATGGACTTGCCCGCCGACCAAAAAGTGGTCATGGCCTTGGGTGCAATGACAGTCGAATAGAAGAGGTCAATGAAGGAGAGATTGCCCAGGAAGAAATACATGGGGGTGTTCAGACGGGGGTCCGTCCCAATAAGAGTCATCATTCCAACGTTCCCCATAAGGATCAGGGCATAGATAAGCACGAAGAGCAGGAAGAGGAGAAGGTGGAGCTCGGAGCCCACCCTGAAGCCTACGAGAATGAAGCCAGTCATTTCTGAGTGGTTGCTGGTCCCTCTGTCTCCCATGGAAGGAAGAAAACCTGACAAGAAGCAGAAGGCAAAAAATAAAGAATGTATCCATCCTGACACGACAAACATTTGTCTATAGTATTCAGACTTACGAAGGTTCTGTAACAATGATTCATTTTGGCCTTGGAGAGATTATTACCGCTGAAGTGCGATTCAGCAAATGGATGGTGATACTCAATGTTTAAGTTTTTTGATTCCTAGAAGCCTTGTTTCCAATGCTGTGCTTTCAGACAAAATAATTTTCACATTTTCAATACCATTTATACTCACCCCCTCCACGTTCTATGCAATAATTCAGTGCCATAAAGCAGGAAGTGGAAGGCAACATAACTGAATAATAATTGGCATTCAGGATACAGCTTCAGTCCTTAAGTTTAGCTTGGAGACTTGTATTTACATTCTCAATGTCTCTCCAAAAAGTACTATACATTTTTTTAATAAAGAAAATTCTCCTACATTCTTAACCACAGAGTTCAATTTCCTTAAAAGGTCCTTACAAGACTTACTTGAAATAAAGGCACTGCCATGTCCTGTAGGCTCTTGCCCATCATTCTATCTACTCAGAAGGCTGAGACCTGAGGATCACAGGTTGAAGCCAGTCCACACAGAATAATCTGTGAGATACTTATCTTCAATTAGCCATCAAGAAGGCCGAAATGGTAGGGTACTAGCCTTGAGCACAAAAGCTCAGGGACAGTATCCACTCCCTGAATTCAAGTCCTTGGAACACAGACACACACACACACCACACACAGAGGCACTAAATGAAAGGATTTGCATTGTGGACTTTGATTGCATTTTTTAATTTTCCCTAAAAAGGATGTTGTAACGAATTATTAACGAATTATTTTCTTAGATATCTCAAGCGGCTGGTGAACTTTTTGATTTGACAATGATGTCTTTTCTTTCTTTTCCTTCTTTTCCCTGGTTACTGTATATGGGTTAGCATGGGCAAAGTAAAATAAACATTTTGGGCGATATTAAAAAAATACGCCAGTACTTTGCTAAATCCTTTCATATTAGTTCATATAATCCATACAACAGCTATAAATTCCCTAATTCTCTAACCTGGGTCAGTACATCTCTTTCACAGAGAATAGCAATAATCACCATACTTTAAGGTTAATACTAAATATTAGTTGCCTTTCACATGACAACTTCCTTCAAACCACATGGAACCTGTCCATCATATATTGCCAACATAGCCCTCAGTTTCTGAAAATGGGCAATTAGTCAATAGTGTCTATTATAAGCTAATATATCAATAATAGCTGTGCAGAAGCAGAGATAAACATGAAAGCATGGGTTTTAGGTAGAGAGAGACATCAGTTTCTCTCACTTTCTAAGTGGAACTGGGACAAGTTCTCATGGCTCTCTATGCCAGTGTCCATATATATAAAAAGATATAGTCTCAGTAAAATCTCAGTGTTTTCTTCTGGATACAAAATAACATACATAGTTAAATTATAACATCAGCTATGGAAAAGTATTCAATGAATGCAGCCTTTACATTTCTTATTATGTTTTTTCAATGTTCATTTCCACACCAAAATAATCCATGCTAGTCAGGAAATAAATAATACATTAACAAATATTTAGGATAGACCATTCTAAGGTAATTTTTGATGAAAACTTTAAAACCCTGAAAACAGAAATTAAAGCAGAACTGAGGAAATGGAAAAACCTCCCATGCTCCTGGATTGGAAGAATCAACATCATGAAAATGGCAATCTTGCCAAGGGCTATCTACAAATTCAACGCAATACCCATCAATATCCCAATGTCATTCTTTAAAGAAATAGAACAGGCAATCTAAAATTTCATATGGAATAATAAAAGATCATGCATAGCAAAAACAATTCTTAGCAGAAAGAACAGCACAGGAGGAATTTCAATACCAAACTTTAGACTCTATTACAGAGCTATAATAATCGAAACAGCTTGGTACTGGCACAAGAACAGGCCTGGAGACCAATGGAATAGAACTAAGGACCCAGGTATTAACCCACAGACCTATGGCCCCCTAATCTTTGATAAGGGAGCCAAAAAAATAGAATGGAAGAAAGACAGCCTCTTCAACAAGTTGTGCTGGCAGAACTGGTTAAGCACCTGCAGAAAACTAAAGTTGGATCCTTCTTTGTCACCCTGCACCAGGATTAACTCCAAATGGATCAAAGACCTCGAGGTAAAAGCAGTTACACTGAAAACTTTACAAGAAGGAATAGGAGACACACTAGGTCTCCTTGGCACAGGTCGAAACTTTCTTAATAAGGACCAAGATACACAACAAATCAGAGAAAGTCTGGCTAAATGGGACTGCATTAAACTGCAGAGCTTCTGTAGAGCAAAGGACATGGCTAGCAACTTAACTAGAAAGCCTACAGAGTGGGAAAAGATCTTCACTAACCATACAACAGACAAAGGCCTCATATCTAAAATATATCAACAGCTCAAAAAATTGAATCACTCCAAAACTAATCTCCAAAGAAACAAAGACTTAAAGAGAGTTTTCACTGAAGAAGAAGTAAGAATGGCCTACAGACACATGAAGAAATGCTCAACATCTCTGGCCATAAAAGAAATGCAAATCAAAACAACTCTAAGATTCCATCTCACTCCAGTTAGAATGGCCAGGATCAAGAAATCTAATAACCACAGGTGCTAGAGGGGATGTGGCCAGGAGGGATCACTACTACACTATTGGTGGGAGTGCAAACTCGTTCAACCACTGGAAAGCAGTATGGAGGTTCCTCAAAAGACTAAACATAGCGCTCCCCTATGACCCAGCAATTCCACTACTTGGCATTTACCCAGTAGTCCAGAAATAAGGACATACTAAATCCACTAGCACAACAATGTTCACTGCAGCACTATTTACCATAGAAAAGATATGGAACCAACCCAGATGCCCCTCAGTTGATTAGTGGATCAACAAGATGTGGTATTTATACACAATGAAATTCTATGCTGCTGTCAGAAAGAAGGACATCGCGAAATGGAAGACTTAGAAAAAATCATATTAAGTGAAGTAACACAGACTCGAACATAAGATCAACGGTTTCCCTCATTTGTAATAATCAGTAGAAACCTTGGGCTCTCCTAGCAGAAATTTACAATAGAGCAAAACCTAGATACATAAGGCCATATAGAATGATGCTAAATGAAAGACCTCCAGGACATAGAAACAAAAGCCATATAGTCCATAATGTACTATGTTATCTCTCATCTCTTTTGCTGTCCCTTGGTTATCTCATATTGTTGCAGTATTTCACCTGGTTATCTGATATATTGTATGTATGCGTATTTGGTTATTTGAAGTCAGATAGGGAAAGGGAGAAAACAAGATGAGGGGTTGGGGTGGGGGGAGGGAAATGGGGACCAAGACATGAGAAAGGGTATTAATGTTTATGAAGTAATGCATCTTCTATCTGGTGAATATAATGTAACCCTTCCATTAATTACAATAAAAATGTATGAAAAAATTAAGGTAATAAAGAAATCTGGGAGAAATGTAATAGTTTATCTTAGAAAAAATTACCTAAGAAAAAATGTCAGAGTATTATGATTGCCCAAGAATGTTTTAAAAGTTGAAAATAAAATAGTTATTAGCTAACTGAAAATAAAATAACATCCTTTCTTATTTTGTGCTAGTGCTGGAGCTTGAACTACAGTACTCTTGCTCAAATTCACTTTTCTTGCTAATGGTAGGCGCTTACCACTTGAACTATGCCTCCAGCTCAGAATTTTTGGGCCAGTGGAGTCTCAACAAATTTGATGCATGAGCTGGTTTTGAACTGTGGTCCTTTAAGTCTCAGATTCCTGAGTAGCCAAAGATTACTTACATGAGCAACTAGAAAGTGGTTATGAAGCACTATTCAGACAAAAAAAATACATTAAGTTCGTGTTTCCTTAATATTGCTTAGAGTCAAGGACAGACCTTGTTTTCATTTTCGAGAGTTATTCTTATCAAGCTCATTTAAGCATCATATTTTAAAATTAATATTAAATCTTCACTCTTCCTGGGGCGATAGTAACCTCCCTAGGAACAAACTCAACTTATTTCCTTGTCATTTAGTTCCTGCATAAGGCTCTAAATATGGCAAGTGATACTTCACCAGTTCATATTTACAGCTTACATAAAAGTTAAATGTATATCCTAAAAGTGATGGAATTTGTCACACTATAAACATTAGTAAATTACAGGCAGAAGATATTATACCTGGAAAAGAAAGTGTTACCCAGAATAGAAAACGTAACAGCTAGTGACATACTATTTGTCCAAATCTCAAATCTTTAAAGTTATTTTTACCTGGTGTTTGATATTTTATAGGATTCTGTTAATAACCTGCAGAATTCCAATGTTTCTCTCTATTTTTCATTTTAGTTCTGGAAAGAATTTTGAAAAGTTTACTGATGAGTAGATGGTAAATTCAGGTACTGAAAAGGTATCATTCTGAGATAAATTAAATTCTTTCCTCCCAAAACATGTTATGTTTCAGTTTTATAATCTTCTCATAGAGATTTGATTGATGTTCCTCATTGTTCTAGAGTTTAATTGCTCTTTCTTTTAGTAGTTAATTTCTTGATGAATTCTGCAGTCTTTTCAGAGGAGAGTCACGGTGAATTTTATAAAGTATGCTCTGTCAAAATGGAGCTAGTTTCAGGAACCATATTCTGTAGTCCAAAATGAACCAGAAGAAAAGAATATCCCACATCTTGCATGCTTAGATGTTTATATGATTTAAGGAAGGAAAACAACTTGCAGTGGATATGAACGTAAAGGCATCTCAGCATCTTGAGTCTTTAATCATTTGCTGAATTATCAGCTGTGGATTTTCATAAGGGCTCGGGATTGGTACAAGTATGCAAGTTTTTCAAGTAATTGCAACATTGAGATTTCTCTCACCTTTTGGGAAACGTCCTAGCTCTGGGAGTAGGAAAACTAAGTCAATTATGAAGACAATGAGCTTCTAGAAACAAGACCATGAAGTCCACAGAGAATTTAGATTTTTAAAAATCATAGAGCAAGTTAAATGTATACAAGATTTTTTTTCTTCCCTTATATAAATCCTTCGGGAAGGACCAAAGAATTTCCTTTTTTTATGTGTTGGTCCTAGGGCTTGAACTCAGAGCCAAGGCATTGAAGGCTAGAGCTCTACCACTTGAGCCATAGCACCATTTTTGGCTTTTTTATGTATGAATAAAACTTAGGTCTTTGTGCATGCACTCTAGTACTAAGCTAAACTCCCGGCTCTCCCTGAGCTTCTTTTGCTCAAGGCTGTCACTCAAAACACTCAAAACACAGCTTCACTTTCAGCTTCTTCTTTTTTTTTGTAGTTATCCAAAATAAGAGTCTCATGGACTTCCTTACCACTATCCTTCAAACCACTACCCTTAGAACTTAGCTTTCTGAGTAAGTAGGATTATAGGTGTACATCATCAACATCAGGACCCAATTTAATTTAAACTTAAACATGAAAAGTTCCAACTTGAATAATATAAAAGTAACTACAAATCAACCTAGAAGGAAATATTATATTTCATAATATAGAGATATTTATTAACCTACTCATATGGTTAATTTCTTTCTTTCTTTGTTCTGCAATTCTGTTTACCCAGAACTCCCTGAATATTTTATGCCATTTCTGTTAATTAATACTAATTACTAAATAAGAAGTAGACTGGAGTTAAATGCAACGACTGAAGCCTAGCTACGAGGGAGGCAGAGATCAGGGAATCACAGCTTGAGAACAAGAAGTTTGGGCATAAAAGTTTGTAGGATGCCATCACCACCAATGGCTGAGTATGTGACACACACCTGTTATTCCAGATGCAGGGAAGTCACTTCTTCATAAAATTTACTTTTGTCTTTTACTTTTGAGCCACATGCAATGAATGCAACTTTCATTTAATGACGGAATACTTCCCAGAACTCTAATACATGATAGATGAAATAAATATTACTTCCTCTGGATAGACAGTCACTTAGTTATGGTAATAAAAAGCACAGTCTGGGGCCAGGAGTGTGGCCAAGTGCTTGCCTAGCATGCATGAAGCTCCAGGGTTGATTCCTTAGTACCATATAAGAAAAGGCCAGAAGTGGCACTGTTGTTCAAGTGATAGTGTGAGCAAAAGAAGCTCAGGGCCAGTGCCCAGGACTGAGTTCAAGCCTCAGGACTGGCAAAAAAAATACACAGTCATAAAGCCTTCTATATAGCAACTGTTTTTCAGAGTAAAAATGTATATAAAACTGATTTTCCTCCAATTGATAGGAGGCAGAACTCTAATTTTTCTACTCAGAGATAATCATCACTTACATACAATATGTTATACCACAAGTGAACTCAGAGGATCAGAGGTTATTCTATTTTATTAATGGTACTGGGAAAAACTTGTATACACGTTTATGGTGTCATTGACACATGTATTCATTCACTAGACCATGTTCAAATCAGAGTAAACATGTGTTTCTTCATATTGTTATCATTTCTCTATGGCCCAAATATTTAAATGCATTCTTTTTAGTATAAATGAATAAGATACATTTTGTTGTTTATAATCACCCTGTTGTACTAAATAATGTCGAAACTTACTCATACCTGGAATCTAGAAGTTGACTTCATTGAAATTGGATGTAGAATGGTGGGGTTTTTTCAGAGGCTAGAGCAAGTAAACAGGAGGTTGGAATGGGGAAAGATTTATGAGGGCTATACTCATATCAAAAAGTAATTCTATTTTTTCTCAAATTAATAGAGTAATGTAAACAAGCAGATATAGTAATCAATTGATTCTGGTGTTCTCAGGAATGATTATGGTTTCTTACCTCAACCACACTGAAACATACTTGGACTCAATGCATCCATGAAGAGGCAGAAACAGAAAAGGAAGAACCAAACCTTGTTTAACAGAAAGTCTTTTCTGCAATAAGAATCATATTTCCTTGTTGTTCAAATTATACTTCCTGTTAAAAGGAAAGTGTGTCTCTGCTCAAGTTAATAGAAATCTCCATTTGTATTTCCTGTGTTCAAAAAGTGAGAGAGAAGGAAGAAGGAAATTAGGGAGGAAGAAAGAAAGATAAAAGTCTAATTATATTGCAGGAAATTAAAAGAAGAAACATTACTCTTCAGCAGATAAATTATGAAACAGAATTCATGTCACAATAGGGAGAATAATAATGAAAGAAGAATAAAAGGTTCAGATGTGAAAAGATAACATTTGGCCAGGATCTGAAAGATTTCTTCTTGCATATGAAAAATGGACTATAATATGTTAATGTTCTATAACAAATTAGAACCTAAACAACTATTAAAATAAACTAGGATTATCATTCGAACTCATTTGTCATTCTAAAATTCTGAAGTTTATGTTATTTCATGTTATATAGTCAGTAAATTATATCTCAAGGAATAGAGCAGTGTCAGTATTCCAACTTGCACGAAGGGAGGTGGCTGTTAATGGCAATTAGCTGATGACAAAATCACGAAACTAAAGCAAAAACAAATGCCTCTGGAGATCACTGAGATCATTCTGCTGGGATTTAGAGCTGCTCCCCAGCTCCAAATCCTCTTGCTGTCAGTGTTCTTCACAATGTAGTGGAAAGGATATCAAATCACATCTCTTCCAAGTGGACTCCCCAATGTTTATTTTTTTTAGCCAAAACTAGTGATTATTGTTTACTATTTCTCCACATCTTCCTACATATCACTTATAAACAGTGACAGGCATAAGAATTTCTCAGAGGTCGGCGAGTTCATTCTGCTGGGATTTAGGACTACTCCCAAGCTCCAGATCCTCTTGTTCTTCGTGTTCTTGGTCATCTACGTGGTCATCGTGGTGGGAAACGTCAGCATGGTGCTTGTCATTTCCATGGACTCCAAGCTGCAAACACCTATGTACTTCTTCCTGAGAAACTTGTCCTATCTGGATCTCTGCTATTCCACAGTCATTGCTCCCAAAACCTTACTTAACTTCTTGAGTACTGAAAAGAAAATTTCATATAATGACTGTTTAGCTCAATTTTCCTTCTTTGCTCTATTTGCCACCACAGAAGCCATTCTTCTGTCTGTAATGGCATTTGATCGCTTCTCAGCCATTTGCTCTCCTCTCCTTTATCATGTCAACATGTCCCAGAAAAGCTGTGTTCAGCTGGTAACTGGATCCTATATCTGTGGATGTGTCAATTCTGCAATACATACAGGTTTTGCTCTCACTTTGCGTTTCTGTGGGGAAAACAGGCTGGACCACTTCTTCTGTGATTCACTTTGTGAATGAGGTGGTGCTGTTCGTTCTCTCTGCGCTCATCATCCTCTCCACCACCACCATCATCGTGGTGTCTTATGGGTACATCCTCTCCACTGTCCTGAAGATCCCCTCCACCCACGGCAGGAGAAAGACCTTCTCCACCTGTGGCTCCCATATAGCCGTGGTGAGCATCTCCTATGGGACTGTCTTCTTCATGTATGCCCAGCCTGGGGCCCTGTCCTCTCCACAGAAAAGCAAGATTGTAGCTGTGTTCTTTATAATACCAATGCTGAACCCTCTGACCTTCTCTGTCTGAGAAACAAAGATGTGATAGATGCGGTGAAAAGAATCACATGGAGGAAATGATGCTCGCAGTGATATTGATGAATAATTTTGAGTCATTGTTTTATGAAATGTTTATTTCATACTTTTCAGATATTTAGATTCAGATTCTTGAAAGTATCACAATTGGAGTTAAGCATGCCAGTAAAAATATAATCCCAAATAGATTACTTGGATACATTTCTTGATGAAAGTGCTGGTCTCATGACTGCAAATCTAGCTAGCTACTCAGGAGGCAGAGATCTTGGAACCACAGGTCAAAGCCAGCTTGGCCTGGAAAAATCTGTGAATCTCTTATTTCCAATTAATCAAAACGCTGAAAATGGAGATGTGACTTAAGTGGTAGAGCATTCACCTTGAGCACTGTCCCTGAAGTCCAAAAGCCAAATGAGCTTTTGCAATGCATTCAACCTCCAGGACAAACAAATATATAAATCTTTTCCCTGACATACAGTCTTCCCTGTGGACAATAGGGGATGTTGGCTACTCATCTGATCAGATGACTTCTGTGACTTTTGAAGCTACATTGCCTTAGAGACACTGTCCCCTCTCCCTTTGCTTTGTGTTGCCAGGAACCTGATTTGAATGAATGACTGGTACCATTTGAAATTCCTTTCACTTTCCCTACATACTAGTACAAATTGGGGAAGAATGCAAGAGCTTTCCAGCAATGATTTACTGTGGAGAGCAATAAGTTTTGCACACCACACGGACAGGCAGGGATCATGCTAGTTGTTACGTCCTGTCAGGATCTCTAGTGCTTTTGTTAAGTGTACTCCCTCTTGGATTCTGTTTTTATTAGCATATATCAATTGTGAAAGGAGTTTCATTGTGATATTTGCAGGATGCATCTACTAGCTTTCATTCTTCCTTCCCACTTTTTTGAACAATTTTGATAGATTTTTATTATTCTATTTTCATACATGTATGAAAGAACATTGATCATATTATTATCTCCCCTTTCTTTCCACCTTCCTTGCCTCTTACTATTACCGGTTTCCAATCCTAAAAAAAAAATTTTTCCAAATGTGGGGTTTGAACTCTGGGACTGAGCACTGTCCCTGAGCTTTTCAGGTCATAACTAGCACTCTACCACTTGAGCCACAGCACCACTTGCAGTTTTCTGTTGAATTGGAGGTAAGAGTCTCATGGAATTTTCATGCCCTGGCTGACTTTGAACTGCAATCCTCAAATCTCAGCCTCCAGAGTAGCTAGGATTACAGGCAGAAGCCACCCCAGTGCCAGGCTCAACTCTGAACATCTTACAAACAAAAGTTTTATAGTCCTGTCATTCCCCAGTGCCTTTTGTGCAGGGGAAGGAAGGTTTTATGGGGTCAAAGCTACATGGGCTGGGAGAGATGGAAAGTTCTGCAGAAACCATCACTTTCAGCTTTGGTTTTCTGAGGCCCAGTTCCTCTGGGCTATCATTCAACCCTGCTGCTGGCTTGTGCAGAAACCAATCTTAAAGGGATCATGACCTTCAGTAACTAATGTATCACAGGCTAGAATCTCACAGTACAGATTTCTCAGTGTTTGTCTTGGGTGATTTTTCTGATAGTAAAGTGAATCTCAAAACAGAAATATTCCTGTTGACTCCTAAATACAGGAAATTGTACGGTCTTTTTTTTACTTCAAGTGTATTAAGCTCAGCTAAGGCCTTCTCAAAATTAATTCCTTAATATTGCATCACAAACCTCTTCTGGGAAAGACAGAAAACATCTACAGAGCCAGCATGCTAAGCTCATCCCAGCTACATTGTCTATTCAAACCACCATCTTGCTCAGTTCTGAATTATGTACATGGGCTATTCCTTCTAAATATGTCATGATTCTAAACCTGTACTTGGTAGAAATAACATTACTAATTTGTGAGCTATGGTTTCTACAATGTTCTTTAGGTACTTAGTTCCATAGTTCCTGACCAAAAGCAGAAAAAAACTTTCCTATTTTGTATTATATTTTATTACCAGGATGATATATACAAGGGTTACAGTTACATTCATAAGGTAGTGAGTACATTATTTCTTGAGCATTTACCTTTTCCCATGTTTTCCTCCCACTTCCCCCCTCCCAAGTTGTAGACTACCTTTCCAAGATATTGTCTTATGAATATCCCTGTTACATGGAAACTGTTTTCTAAAGTATTGAGGTAAGTATATTTTCCTCCAAATGCTTCAGTGAGATTATGTTAAATGTTTTAATACAGTGTGATTATCTTCTCAAGGTAAGTATTGCATATCAGGATTTTCTGACCTTTTGGCTCTTCTCTGTCTCTTTCTCTCCTCCTCCTCCTCCTTCTTCACCAGTGCTGGAACTCAAACTCAGGGCCTTATGCTCTTCCATAGCCTTTTCATTCAAGAATGATGCTTCACTACTTGAACCACACCTACTCTTCCAATTTTTGCTGGTTCATTGGAGCTAAGAATCTCAGGACATTCCTGCCTGGCTGGCTTTACATTGTACTTGGTTTCATAGTTCACTTAAAAAAGTCTTTGTAAGGCTCCCTCATTGTGCTGAAAATTCTATGGGTCTGACCAGTCATTTCATTTATTAGCTTCAGTAGCAGCCCAGATTAACATCACCCCAGGAAAGTTCCTGGGGTTCCTCTACTTAATGCTTTTTAAACCACTAGAAACACAAATCTACTCTCCTTTGTCTTTTCCGGAGTACCATCTGAATATAACAATGTGTCCAACTAACAAAAATGTATTGAAAGTTTACACGTTTTTGCTATGTGAATCAATATTGTGTTCCTTTCAATTATAAATAGCATTGTGTGTTATGAAAATGAACTTATGAAAGACATTTAAGGGGACACTAATGTTTGAATTCAAGATCTCGCGATTGCTAGGCAAGTGCTCTACCAAATGAGCTATGTCCTCAACCCATTTTGCTTTTGTTACTTTTCATATGAGGTCTTATGTTTATATGCAGACCCGTCTGCACCATGACATTCCAATTTATGATGACAGGTTTCAGCATTATTGGTTGAGATGAAATCTAACTTTTTGGCCTGATTGTTCCTCAGCTATGACCATTCCAATATGGACCTGGGCCAACACATTCCACCTTATCAAAAGCATTTCAATTCCTTCAAGTTTTGGGGTTTTAACTATTTTAGTAATTGTACCATGACATTTTGAATATCCTCTCTATTTTTTTTTTAATTAGAATTCAAGCCAGATTCAAGCAATCGCCTAGTCTTTAACCATACTATTGCCGGAATGTATTCTATGTGGCATTTTTAATCAGGATTTAGTTGTAAGGAAAAGAAGTGAAAATGCTTGGAATTCACAGGTTGTAATATAGCACAGGTCTTGCTTCTAGGTTCCTTGGAAGGTATCAGTTCCTGCACAGTTCCATGGCTCTTCCCCATTTTTTTCTACCCATTTAGTACTCTCCAGTGCCCTTCCAACATAATTCATTTGTTTATGTACATGATTTTCAATCTTTTACAAACAAGTAACTCTGCCTGACTACTTTATAATGTAAATAAAACAAATGAAAAGGTAATACTTTTTCAGAAGGTAGCAAAAGAGTAACTGGTTTATTGGAAATATTTATAAAGAATGAATAGAACCTAGTTTTAAAACATCTAGAACCACATTCAATATAGTACAAAATGACGTTTGTCCTGTGAAGAAAAACATATTGAAGTCACTTTTTTTTGAAGGCCCTGGGGCTTGAACTCAGAACCTAGGCCCTGTCCCTGAGCTAGCACTCTACCATTTGAGCCACAGCTCCACTTCTGGCTTGTAATGCTTAATTGGTGGTTAAGAGTCTCACGGACCTTCCTGCGGGTCTGGCTTTGAACTTGGTCCCCAGATCTCAGCCTTCTAAGTAGCTAAGACTACAGGAATAAGACACTGGCACCTGACTTGAAGTCACCTTTGAATAGATAATTTTCTTAGTGTGAATTCACAATAGAGAATTATTTTTATCAAGACTATTGTCAATACCTGGGTCCTTTAGTCCTACTTTTTCCCATTTCTCTTTTTTATGACCCTTCTTTCCTAATAATGGGAATACGAAAATGAGTGGTACCCTCCCTACTAAGAGTGTGTGTGAGTGTTTGTGTGTGTGTGTGTGTGTGTGTGTGTGTGTGTGTGTGCACGCGCGTGCACCAGTACTGGGACTTGAACTCAGGCTCCTGTGCTCTTGCTTGGCTCTTTTGCTCAAGCGTGGCACTCTACCACATGAACCATACCTCAATTTCTGGCATTTTGCTGGTTAAGTAGAATTAAGAGTCTCTCAGATGTGTCTGCAAGGGCTGGCTTTGAATTGCAATCCTCAGATCTTAGTCTCCTATGAAGCTAGGATTATAGGCGTGAACCACCAGCACACAGCTCCCCTGAGAGCCTTTAAAAATTATTTGACTGTATTGGTATGCCCTGATAATAGGGAATTAAGAGGATGCATATGAAAACAGTTGGGCAAATGCTAGGCATACAAATTTTACAAAATCTCCTCAATTGTTCATCTTATCATCAGCATTAGATTTTGGCCCATAATACAAAAATTGAAAGAAAATTAATGAAAGTAAATTTTTGACACTTTTCTTCAGTAATAATAACTGCTTTAGAAAAAAATCATTTGAAGTTTTAAACTACATGCCATTTGCATTTTAGAAAATGTAGCTGCAAATAAGATTTTTTTGCCATTCCTGGGCTTGAGCTCAGGGCCTCACCACTGTTCTTGAACTTTCTCAAGGCTAGAGTTCTTCCACTTGAGCCACTTGAGCCACAGCACCATTTCTGGCTTTTTTTCTTTTTCTTTCTTTTTTTTTTGCCAGTCCTGGGCTTGAGCTCAGGGCCTGGGCACTGTCCTTGAACTTTCTCAAGGCTAGAGCTCTACCACTTGAGCCT
This sequence comes from Megascapheus bottae, assembly GCF_031878675.1. NCBI lineage: Eukaryota > Metazoa > Chordata > Mammalia > Rodentia > Geomyidae > Megascapheus > Megascapheus bottae. The sequence goes on along the minus strand of NC_143510.1, from coordinate 51,772,205 downwards.
CAGCACCACTTCCAGCTTTTTCCTATGTATGTGGTACTGAGGAATCGAACCTGGGTATTTGTGCATGCTAGGCAAGCACTTTACCACTAGGCCAAACTCTCAGCCCCATTTCTGGCTTTTTTCTATGTATGTAGAATCGAATCTGGGTCCTTGTGGGTGCTAGGCAAGCACTCTATCCCTGGGCTAAACTCCTAGCCCTGCAAATAAGATTTTTAACCAATATATAAACTAAAATACTATTCAAAAACTGTAAGTACTTTCCTTAAATTACAACATCAAGAATATTATGAAGAAGATACATTTATAATTTGCATGTCAAATATATAAGAGAAAAATATGAGCACCCACGTACATATGTTTACACACAATTTCAGTTACAACTGGTAAAAGTGGCTTAAAGTATCTATTTCGGTTTTCTCCCTTCAAAGAGGGAACAAATTCCAAAGACTTTCATTTTGTGGTTTAAACATTCACATTTAAAAAATGGAATAGCTAATATGTTTCTCAGTCTCTTTGCTGTGATAACAAATGAATAACAACAATAGAAATAATAATAAAATACCACCAGGCATCATTGATTTCAGTTGAGATTCTGTTAAACTGATGATGGTACATTTTTTAAAAGGTATCTTTTATCATGATATTTATTGAAGGGTTATGGAACCACAGGCAAATGACTGGGTATACATTTTACAAAGGAATTAATTGTGACAATTTAGAACATATTTTACTTTGGGTTAATGATTCTGACAATTATAAGAGTTCATGTATGGAACTTAATGTCTCACTAAATCAATTGTTCCCTCATAACCACAATAGGTTTGAAGAGATGGTTAAGGGTAAATCTTCCTTTCTTCCACCATCATGGAGACAGTCCAAGAAAGTATATTTCTCTTCTAGGAGTGGCTGAGCATTGAGCAGCAGCCATTTTGAAGCAATATTGCTCTCACGGAAGAGAGAGTGGATGTTGAATGAGCATAATCCTTCAGTGGGAAGAATTCATTTGAGGACTGGTCAGTTTAAAAAGTATTGACACTGGATCCCAAATTAATCATACATGAAGATGAAGCATCTGCTGGATTTTTTTCAGTGACAGCATTAAGAGAAAAGAGAATCAGGACACAATTTTCTTGTACCTGAGGACTTTTCTCAAAGCTTGTTTGACATCTTTGTTTCTTAAAGAGTAGATTAGAGGGTTTAACATGGGTGTGACCAGTATGTAAAATACAGAAGCCACTTTCCGAAGTTCCGGATTGCTGGGGGGTGTGAGATACACAAAGGACACAGCCCCGTAAAGCACACTCACCACCCCTAGGTGGGAGCTGCAGGTAGAGAAGGCTTTCTTTCTCCCTTCATGGGAAGGAATCCGGAAGATGATGAACACGATGTACGTGTAAGAGACCATGATAACAGCCAATGTGGGCAAGATAATGAGAACTGCCAGAATCAGAGATACCACCTTATTATTGAAGATATTATAACAGGAGATCGTCTCAATTTGGTGAGAGTCTCAGTAGAAATGATCAATGACTCGGGATGCACAGAAGGACACCAAGAAGGTGACACTGACCTGGATGATGGAACTGAGCCAGCCACAAAAATATGAACTGACAACCAGCTGAACGCAGAGGCGTCTGGTCATGTGGATGCCATAGAGGAGAGGACTGCAGATGGCACTGAAGCGGTCGTAAGCTATGGCTGCCAGGACAAACCCCTCTGTTACGATGAAGAGGGTATAGAGGAAGAGTTGAACCATGCAACCTACAAAGGAGACGGCCTTTTTCTCAGACAGGAAATTGACCATGGTTTGGGGAGCAATGACAGTGGAGTAAGAGATATCAATGAAGGAGAGATTGCCTAGGAAGAAATACATGGGTGTGTTCGGCTGGGAGTCAGTCATAATGAAGACCATCAGGCCAATGTTGCCCAAAAGGATCATGCCATACACCAGCAGGAAGAGGAGAATGTAGAACTCTGGACGTACCCGGAAACCTACAAGAATGAAGTCAGTGACTCCTGAGTGATTGCCTGCTCCCTTGTCAGCCATGACATGAACCTGCTAAGAGGTACAAGGCAAGGATAAAAGCTGAATTTTATTCCTCTAGCCAGATATCGTAAAATGCCTTTTCTTTTTCTCTCCTAGAAGATACTGGCAATGATTCATCTTGTCACTTATGCCAACCCACTTCAGTTAGTTATAAATTCCCATATCCTTTTGTGGGCTCTGAATAAGAGGTATGTTGCAATTACTCATCATCATACGATACACAAGGACCCCACTCATCATTTTCTGTGTATTTCTCTTGAATGCACCCTCTTCCCACTAAAACACATATAGCTTTGGCCAAAGAAATACTCCTTTTTGCTTGCATCGTTTCTCCTTTGATTTACATGGCAACTTTATGCTTTCCAAAGACAACAAAAATATTTGTTCTTACCCTTCACTGGTATTTGACCCTTTATTTTGACCTCCCACAGAATGATAACATTGAAGAGTGATTTAAGACTCCATTAATAGTCACTAGGTAACTGGCGAGCAGTCGGGGTTATTTGAAATAGATTATCAAGAGACCATTTTTGGGTATACTGAATAAAATCTTGAAAATGATTTGCATCTTCAGCTTCTAGATGTTGACTTTGTCCAGAGATTCTACCAGGGCTGAAGAAAAAATGACAGCAAGCAAATTAAGGTTTACTCCTCTGTGTGCAAATTTAGGTTTACTCCTCTATGGAACTGTAAAATGGAAATTTACCAGTATATTTCTTGAAACAATAATGGGGCAGAGAAAATAACACTACCAAAGCTAATGATATGACCTATGAAGTGAAAAGTGAGACCCATAAATGCCTTAAAATGGCTGGAATGATGACTTGAGATCAGTCACATAGTTAAGTCTTCTGAGTTGCCTGTCCTCAGACTTTTTCCTTTTTCCCTTAACAAAATTACATGGTCATTCACAGCAAATGATCTAAAACATATTTTTTGTTAGTCTGTCTGGAGTAGCAGCTTCATGTATGCTGTCTTTTCCTTAGATTATCTGATCTTGTGTCTGCCCTACTGATAACTATTTTGATAAAAAAAAAAAGAATAGAAACTTCACTAGAGGGAAGCCAGTAACAATAGTAAAGTAATGGGATTCTTAGAACTCATCCCTATTATTCTGCTCTCATTTTGTATTGAAACCCATTTGAATAATCCGAGATGCAAAACTAGTGGTAAAACTGAAGGAATAAAGACATAACAAAGGAATATGTCCTTTTATCATCAGATACATGTGGAAAACAGAACAGAAAAAGGATTAAAACATTGAGAGAGTGTAAGAAGGGCTTGACAATGCTATCCAGACAACTGGATATTTGACAGTTTTAGATGCGAAATTTGTTTTATTTCTAGTCCTCAGTTTAATTATTCAAATGACAACAAATTATTTGAAACTATAGCAGCTACAATTCTGTTACCATACATAATTATGTTTTGGAACACTCCCAAGAATCACAAATATACATTTAGGAAGGGTAGTCCATACTTATAACCCCAGCCACTCAAAAATGGAGATATGGTAGAATGCACTTTGAGGCCAGCCAAAGGAATGTTTTCTGAGACACTCAACTCAACAAATAAGACAGACACATAATTGAAACCCAGTTATGTGAGGACCATAAGGTAGGTTGATCATAAACTGAGGCCAATCTCAGGCAAAAAACACAAGACTCTATTGGAAAAAGAACCAAAGCAAAACATGGCTGTTCATATTGAACAAGAGGAGGAGGAGGAGGAGGAGAAGGAGGAGGAGGAGGAGGAGGAGGAGGAGGAGGAGGAGGAGGAGGAGGAGGAGGAGGAGGAGGAGGAGGAGGAGGAGAAAAAATAAAAGAAGAAGAAGAAGAAGAAGAAGAAGAAGAAGAAGAAGAAGAAGAAGAAGAAGAAGAAGAAGAAGAAGAAGAAGCAGCAGCAGCAGCAGCTGTGTTGTGATTCCACAAGCTGTGGTCTTCCCTTCAAGGAAACAAAACAGGTTATATTTTAAGATGAACATTGTTATATTTGTTTATAATTTGCTAGAAGAAAATTCCACTTCTCATAAAATAAAAAATATTCCTTAAAGCACACAGAAGCTGGGTTCCATACTTGTAATACTAGTCACTCAGGAGATTGGGTTCAGAAGATAGCAGTTCAAAGCCAGCCTTGAGAGAAAAGCCTGAGAGACTCTATCTCCAGTGAAAGAGTACATTGATAGGTTGGAGTGATTGTTCAAGTGACAGAGCATTGGTCTTGAGCAAACATCCTGAGTGGGAGTGAGAGAGCGTGGATTCAAGCCATGGCGCCCTCCTGTATGCACCCATGCAGGTGTGTTCACAAGCACACACACACACACACAGAGAGCACCACCACACACTCACAGATGACCAAATGTTTGATTGAAATAAATTTCTCTTACCTTTTTAACCATATGTCTTTCTTCTTGGTCTATTACTTCTGAGAAGTTTCTTTAATCATAGATGCAAGGCTACAAAATTACTGTATTTAGTGCTAGAAAAGCAAAGTACAAAAATCATGATAAGGAAACTAAAGGCACTTTCAAAACCTAAGCATTAGAAAGAGCAAATGTTTAGCACAAGATATGAAAACCTTCTTTGAAAATACAGCATTCTGATCTCAGTTTTTGGCTCTGTTTTACAGATAGGTAACATCTGATTTTTCAGCAGAAGTTATTTTTTTCTTCATTTCCTTGCCAACACATTTCCTTTAGTAATTTACCCACCCCTTCATACCAACAAAAGAGAAGAGTTACTCTCTTAAGCTTTCTTCTAAGCCTGTGAACCTTTATTGAAACTGAAAGGAAAATAGGGTAGAACCTTTAGGGTGTGTCTCTCCAGCATTGGGGTATAGTATATAGTTCTTTAAATGAGAACAATGAGAGCAAAATAGAAATATAAGTAAGCCAAAGGTAAAGGTACCAGTGAATCAAGGGACTTCATTATGACCTGAGGGATGAATTAGTGTTACCCTTATTTCATTCTTTTACAACAATTTCAGGTAATTGCGATGTAGACTGAGTAGGCAGTGGTCCCTCTGGGAGAGGGTAAGAATAAGTCAACTACTTGTGTTTCAAAAGTTCCAGGCCCCTCCTGTGAGAGGCACATGGAAAGAGACAATAACGAGGGATGATACCTCTTCTCATTATTCATCTTGAACTATCTCTGTGGCTTTGGAGGAAATATCTTCTCCACAGAAAAATAAATAGCTTGCTTTTGATTGAATCAAAACACATTTTACGTATGTCCATGGCTCTGTTTAATTTATACCTTCAACAATCACAAGAGTTGTTAATTTTCTGCTTTCATAGTCTATTAAGTTGAGTCCATTTTCCCATTGTTTTACACAGCTCCTAGCCTCCACTTTGTGATTTTTCATTTCACACATTATGGCATGAAATACATTGAAGTCTATGTTACCAATATAGCTGTGATTTTAGTTAATGATGGCTGTTGATAAATCAGCAAGTTTATTTGAAGGAATGTAATACTTACCATCTCAAGGCCCTGTCACCATTAGTGGACTGAATATGATAGTTCTTATCTTGACCTCAAATTTAAGACTGCAGGTATCCAATGTGCTCAACTCTCTGAAATCTAAGAAGTAATGAAAGAAGTCATGTTCTCAGGGCAATAAACTTTCAACCCTGTAGTTATTGCTAGCGTCTCCTACACTGAATCTTTATGGTCCAACTGTGAGTGCAAAGTGCAATATAACACTTCCACGAGATTTTATTTAGAATTCTTGTCATCTAGATGTTGCGAAAAGTCATGCCTGGAGAGCAATTGGCAACTTCCAGTTAAAGATCTACATATAACAGCCTCAGTTAGACAGCCGTGCTGATAAGAAAAGAAACGTCCATTTCCTCTGCTGGAGGCTGAGTTTGGCTTAGAGGATGGAGACCATTATATCCTTCATTGTACATGTTTCTTCTAAAAAAAAATCTCCTTATAGGGATTATTGACTGAGACAACTGAAAGAGAAAATACACAAGGGTTCTTCATACTAACATCTCTTTGGCCAAAGCCAGTCATATTGGGGTAATCAAGTAATCAGGCAGGATATGACGTGGAAACACTGCAAAATCATGTAGCAAACAGCATGGGCAAAGGAAGGTTGAATAACTGAAGCTGTGGCTTCTCCATGTAGGGCATATTTAGGAATGGAATTCAGCTATACTATTCTGAACATGCATGAGCACCAGACTGCCTCACCCCTGGTATGTTTTACCACATCCCCTCGACAAAGCTTCCCTGATTGCATGGATAAATCTCATCCTCACTTCAGCAGCTGTATCTCACCAACTGTTCTGCTATTCTTTCAAGATAATATCTACTGACTGCTTTGTGGTGTTTTCCTTCTATTTTTGTCTCTTAGATATGCCAGTTCTTATGTTGACTTTCTTCTCTATTTTGTCCATCCTATTTCTTTTTGTGCTGGTGGTGATTTGTTCTCTCCTGATTATATTTGGAGACGCAGATCCATACCTTGCTATCTAATTTGTGGTCTATGCATTATTGTATGAGATTCAGTTTTCCTCTTCATAACTGTCCTGGCTGCTTTCATGTAGCTATTTGGGAAGTTCCAAAAAACTAAGTCGTCACTGCCTGAAGGAGTCATTTTTCCTTTCCTTTGGGCAGAAAATTAAACCCTGGGTCTTTCCAATGCTAGACAAATACTCAACACTGACCCTGGAAATCACATTTTTTCTTGGTCAGTTGTGCGGCTTGAACTCTGGGACTGGACACTATCCCCTGAGCTCTTCAGCTCAAGGCTACCACTCAACCATTTGAGCCACAGCGCCACTTCTGGTTTTCTATTGGTTAATGGAGATAAGAGCTTCACAGACTTCCGTGCCCAGGCTGGCTTTGAACCATGATCTTCAGATCTCAGCCTCCTGAGTAGCTAGGATTACAGGTGTGAGCCACCAGCTCCTGGCTTGGAAGTCACCTTTTTAAGATACACTTATTCTCTAGTGGTAGAATCTGGTTGTGATAAGCAGAATTTTGCCCATCCCACAAAAAAAGAAAACCTGGTGTCCTATTGATATGATATTGTGTTACATGGAAAAAAGACTTATACATGCAATTGAGACTATGTAATAATGGGTCATAAAGCAGAGAGAGTTTCCTATACTATTTGAGCCAAAGTTACATATTTGATTCCTTAATGCACCAGCAGAAGCTGAAGCATTTGGAAGCAGATTTCTTTCTGTTACTGTTCATTTGTATTGTATTTTCTGACCAATTTAGCTAAAATTTGAATTTTATTAATTTATCAAATCAACGCCTCAGTTTCATTGACTCATGTTTTTCTACTTTCTGTGTCAAGGATGTACTTTCTCATCTTTATTTTTTTTATTTTTTATTTTTTGCCAGTCCTGGGCTTGAGCTCAGGGCCTGAGCACTGTCCTTGGACTTTCTCAAGGCTAGAGCTCTACCACTTGAGCCTCAGCACCACTTCCAGCTTTTTTCTATGTATGTGGTACCAAGGAATCGAACCCGGGTCTTCATGCATGCTAGGCAAGCACTTTAACCACTAGGCCAAACTCCCGGCCACTTTCTCATCTTTATTATTTCCTTACTTTGCACTCATTGATTTGAGATATTTTTTTCTAGCATATATACTTACTAGATTGATGTGTATGTGTACTGCTGCAACTTTATTCTACATCTGGAAAACATTTCATTCACATTTAATTCCGGTAAAAATAATACTTTCTTATTTTTTGACTCAATGGTAATATAAATGTGTGATGGTCTGTAGAGAAATACTTTAGATGTTTCACATACATATATGTGATTCTTATTTAATCAAATTAGAATTAAGTCATACTTAAGATTAAGCCATGCTTTGTATGACTTTAATCCCTTTAAATCAATTGATGTCCTTTCTAAATGAGAAAATAGTCTGTCTTCCTACACGTCCATGTGTATTTGAAAAGAAAATGTGTTTTATTATTGTTGAATATAATATAAACAGATCTGTAACAATCAATGATATTAAGCAGTAACAGGGTGAGGAGTTTGGCCTGGTGGTGGAGTGCTTGCCTAGCATGCACAAAGACCCAGGTTCAATTCCTCGGTACCACATACATAGGGGGAAAAAAGCCAGAAGTGGTGCTGTGACCCAAGTGTTAGAGCTCTAGCTTTGAGAAAATCCAAGGACAGTGCTCAGGTCTTGAGCCCAAGTGCAGAACTAGCAAGAAAGAAAAATAAAAGCAGTAATGGTCTCCCAACAAAATTAGCATTAGCCCAGGACCTAATGGATACACTGCCAATTTCTACCAGACATTAAAAAAAATCAAATCAGTAACTCTTGAACATTCCCATGAATGAAAAGATTAGAAATACTACCAAATTAATTCTATAAAGCCAATATCACACACATTCACAAACAGAACAGAGACACAACAAAAAAGGGAATCATAGACCAATTTTTTTATGAATATAGGTGAAACGTTCTCAATAAAAATACTTGCAGTCAACAACATATCACTAAAGATCATACACTCTAATGAAATGTGCCCAAGCTTGGTCAACATATGCATATCAATAAACATGATACAATTCACAAACTGAACCAAAAGCAAGAGTTTATGGTTATCTAAGCTGTTGCAGGAAAGGCTTTGACTCCTTGCTTTTTATTATGAAAGTTCTGAAGAAATGAGTCATTCAAGGAATACACCACATCATAATAAAAGTTATATGTAACAAAACTATAGCTAATATTGTACTAAATGGGTAAAAATATGAATGTCCACTCTCTCAACTCCTATTTCATATGATATTGTAATTCCTAGACAAAACAATAAGGCAAGAGAAAGAAATAAAGGGGAGCCAAATAGGGAAGAAAGAAGTCAAGCAATCCTTATTTGCAGATAATGTAATCCCAAACCTAAAGGATTATTAAGATTTTGCTACAAAACCCTTGGATGCGATAAATTTCTTCAGTATAACAGGTTATAAAACCAATACATAGAACTCAGCAGCTTTTCTGTCAACGAACAATAAATGAGTTGAGAAAGAAATCAGGGAAGTGATACCTTAAAATACGTAGGAGATGAACGAAATTAAAACAAAAGCCCTGAAGGAGGACTGGCAGAAAAAAAAATCAAATGCAATCAATGCTAAAATTCATGTAGAAGTACAGAAGACCTCAAATAAACCATGTAATGTTGAGCACTAAAAAAAAGCGATGCTGCAGGCATCACAACACTGAACCTCCGATTTTACAGAGCCATAGTAACAAAGACAACACAAAATAGGTATTGGAAATATAAACATAACTACATAGACATAAAAACCTATGACTCTATAAACATAATGTTTTATTTCATGAATTACTATGTATCTATGAAATACAAACCCTTAGCCTAATTTTGATTATGTTCTAAAAACTAGTGCCAGTGATTGTATATAGAGATTCCCTTTTTGAACACTTGTTTGTTAAACATGTCATTTGAAATATGATGTAAAAATCAATGTAATAAATTCTTTAATAAAAAAATAGATATGATCTCCAACTGAGCAGCTTGAAAGACACAAAAATAAGTCCTGGCAGCTTCATCTACTTGTTTATGGCAAGGAAGTCCAAACCCTAATTTTTTGTTTTTTGGTTTCTGTTTTTGAGAAAAAAAAGTCTCTTTGACAAAGAGATATCCATGTGCAGAAGACAGAAGCTAGATTCTCACCTCCCATCTTAATTCACATAAGTGAATACACATAAGTGGTATGTATTAAATTTTGTGAGGAGAAATGTTAATGTGGGTAAAAATATTCCGAATTGGTTCTAGGGAAGCTAGTTTACTTAGTGAAACTCAGTTATATCAGGCAGTCACAGGAAGGTACAACTCTGACCCCTAGACTCACAGGATGCTGCTACCATTGCTCTTTGGCTTTGAAGTCTAATCTCTGTCACTGTCATCAATATTCCCAATGCATAAAAGTGCTTGGATTCATGTGCCATGAATAATCAAGTGCTCCCCAGTATATTGGACTGAATGTAGAATGTGACATTGAATAATTTTATTTCCCCAAGATAGATGTAAGAAAACTGGCATAGATGTGTGGCAGAAAAAGAATTGTTGTATAATATAGAAGACATACTGAATTTAAAAATCACTTAAATTCATGAAAAAATTATGTTATTAAGATGAAATGTATGTTTTTATATACACATAAAACATACATCATAGTGTGATGTATGATTATTTATTGGGGTCAGTCAATAGAAATAAGATCTAAGTTAGGATATTCTTTTTTAATGTAAAGATAATGTGCAGAGGGGTTTCAGTTATATAAGTCAGCTAGTGAGTCCATTTCTTTCTGAACAGTGTTACCCTTTCCCTGGCCTTCTTCCAGTTTTTCCCTTCTGACCTCCTCTCTCCAAGTTGCTCATTTAATTTCCAACTTCGTGTATAGTGAGTTTCACTGCTGAATTATCTCATCCTTTGCCCCACCATTTTAGGATACTTCATCCTAACATTTCTGTATATAATTCCTTAGGGAGAAAATGGCAAGATACAATTCAAAGCTAAATCTAAACATTTCCAAACTAGTGTAGGCAGATAATTCAAATCACCACCAGGGGGCAGCACGTCCCCATGAAAGCACAGCATTAGTTAAAAGTCAGTTGTCAGAAATAATTGAGAAGCTTGCATGGGAGCTTGAATTGGATGCTCTCATTCAATCCCAAGTGTTAGCTTTAAAATAAATTTCTGAATAAACTTAACACCAAGTTGATTTACTTTTTAAAGAGGCAAATGAAGTTTTTGTTGTTGTTGTTGCTGTTGTTCATTGTAGGTAATTTGTCCAAAGTCAAAAAGCAGACTTGGGTCAGGCGCGGTGGCTCAGGCCTATAATCTTAGTGACTCAGGGCACTGAGAACTCAAGATCACAGTTAGAAGCCAGCCAGAGCAGAAAAGTCCCTGACACTTTTGTCTCCGATGAAGCACCAAAAACAAACAAAGCCAGAAGTAGAGCTGTGGCTCTCCTGGTAGATTGCTAGCCTTGAGAATTAAAAGCTCGAGACAATGCACAGGCCCTGTGTTCAAGCTCCTGGGCTAGTATGTGCACGAGTGTGTCAAAACTATCACCATCAGACCCTGATCTTCCATCTCCCAGGACTAGCTCCCCAAAAAGCATTATAACCCTTCAGGTGCCTTTTCTTTACCTGAAGCCTTCAAGTGATTGTTTTTGTTTGTTTGTTTTTTAATAAGAGAATAGTCATGTGGACTCGCTTGTAAAACTGAATAGCTGGCAAAATTTCTTCATCCTACTAGCATGTTCCCATTTTCTATTCTTTTCCTCCACATAACAAAACGTAGAGATTTTGCATCAAGAGCCTATTTGTATTTTGATTGAACTTTTTTCATTTACTTTACAAAAAAAAAAAAAAAAACCCTCACTGGCTGGTTTTCACATTAAAGTAATAGAGTAGGCTATCAAAATACATTAAAATGTTCTACTTCTTTAAAATCAGCTTCTTGTTATGACTGAGCCCAGTCAGGTGACTAGACTTCCTGCTGAGCCTGGGCCTGAAAGATTTCTCAGTACCCGCGGAAGACTTGCAGCTCTGAGCAGGTGAATTTATGGGCTGAGCAACCAGAGTGACAGGTCACCCTGGCTCAGTAACCCACCACTGTGGGGGAGGGGGGTGTTGTGACATACAATAGGATGGCTAAACAGAATGACATCAACAGGACAATTCCTTTCTTCCTCTCAACTCTCACCTGAGTTCCTTCCAACAACATGCATAGACTGGGAGTTTGGCCCAGTGGTAGAGTGCTTGCCTAGCATGCATGAAGATCCAGGTTTGATTCCTTGGTACCACATACATAGAAAAAAGCTGGAAGTGGTACTAAGGCTCAAGTGGTAGAGCTCTAGCCTTGAGAAAGCCCAAGGACAGTGCTCAGGCCCTGAGTTCAAGTCCCAGAACTGGAAAAAAAAAAGAATTGCTATATATGAGACAAGATCTACCTTGATTACAGAACAAATACACCACAACTAAGATTCCTGGATGACATTTTTTATATTTTACCATATCTTCTTTAGGACAGTTGCATCTCAACCTGTTGTTTTATTTTTTTTCTCACAACTGCCTTAAATCAGACATGCATGCACCATTTCCATGCTTATTGCTAACGAAATCTCATCATTTTCTTAAAACAAGCAACTAACATTGCCAAGTTCTTTCCAATCTTCTGAAATTCTCCTATTTGGCTCTTATAGTCATTTGCAGAAGAAGCAGCCATTCTCATACTTCAAATAATGAATAAAGTTTAAAGGTAAATAATCTCCTTAGTTAAGATCATCTATTAGTAGTAGGAAAGTTGGGGTTCAAAACCAAATCTACTAATTGCTGGAATATATATTCCATGTACATATATATTCCATACACACACACACACACACACATATATATATATATGTGTGTGTGTATATATATATAGAGAGAGACAGAGAGGGGGGGGAATCCTTTACCAGTTTCACCATTCTACCTCTTATCCAGAATCTTGTTCTATTTAGAATGTTCTGTATTCCTAGAATGTTTATAGCTCTTCTTTCCAATAGAGCACTACTCACTGGTGACATGCGATTAATGAGTATTTGAAATATATCTTGGTCATTGGAGAAAAGAACTGTTCCTTTTATTATGATAAGTTAAATATGTGGGGCTGGATGCCAATGGCTCGTGCCTATAATCCTGCCTACACAGGAGGCTGAGATTTGCAGCCAGTGTGGACAGAAAAATCCAGAGCATTCTTATCTTCAATTAACCACCAAAAAGTCACAAGTGAGGTGTAACTCAAGAATATCAATCATGAGGGAAAAAGCCAAGCAAGAGCACAATTTCCTTAGTTCAAGTCTCTGAACTGGTAACAACAGCAGTAATTTAAATGCAGATAACCAAATGTGGGCACTATCTAGTGCATTGGATATGGCAAATTTAGCGATATAATATGATGAAAACAGAGTAGAATACACTAGCACAGTATAATGGAGAGAGAATGCACAGCAGAGAGAGGCTGCCCATTCTGGAAATAAATATCCAACCAGCTGTATGATCTAGAGACTCATATCTTTATGTAGGTGTATTTAGTTTCCTAAAATTGAGGTTAATTATAATTGTAGGATATACTTGTAAGATATATATGTGTATACGTGTATATTATCACTTGGTACAAATAATCACTAAACATATTTTCTTTGAGGGTCTAACATGTTCGTGAAAGAAATTTCAAAGTTCCACATAGTTCCTTTTTCTCTGTAGTATTTAGCCATCTAAGTCAGAAAGTTCCCTTTCTCTCACTGTGACAGAATTTTATTTTCATCAGTTCCTTTTTTAGAATTGCTATAGGATTAAAGTCAGAATGGTAAATGTGAAATAGCCCACATTAATCTCAGTGACCAGAACACGATTAATGTTCAAGCAATGCTTCTTTATTCCCAACACTGCTCTCACCTAGAACTTAAAATAATTTGTATTACAGGCACAGGACACCCTTGATGGAGATGTGTGATATGGACACTGACTCCTCACCCTCTGTTCAGACATCTTCAGAAATGAAATTTACTACCACTGGTAAGTATGTATGAGTTGAAATGATTCCAAAGCAGTACAAAGTGCCTCAAGCTTGACCTGGAGAAGTTGGGCTTTCATTTTCTTTTGAGCTGGCCCTATTTATTTACTTTCACTTGGAATACCATGTCAAAAGTGTATGAACCTGTATCAGTTTTTTTTCTCCGAATATGGTAAGATGAAGTGCCTGGCTTATATGTGTCCATCTCTTAGTATAACTTACATTTTCATACTCATTATCTTCTTTGGCGATCTTCAAAGTGGTGCATATTATTCAAGTTGTACATTGTAAAATTCTCCTGGCAACTATAAAGCATTCAGAATAATCCCCATGTAAGGCAGAAAATGCCAGCTGCACTGTACCATTCTGGAAAGGAATTTCCAACCAATTTGCCTTGTCCTGCCATGTTCCTGAATGCACAATCACTGGCTTGCCCAACTCGCTTTCAGAAAAAGATGTTAAAACAAATCCACACTATTTTGAACGAAACTTTTGTAGAATCACCATTTTCATGAAAGCGATGTGACTGGTTCTTCAAAAAGAACTGGGTAAGTGAAAAGTATCACAAGGTTTTGGACTCTGGTAATTGATCAGAGATATCTCTGGGCTGGTTTTTGTGATTTTGTTTTGTTTTGTTTTGATTTGTTGTTGTTGTTTGCCACTCCTGGGCTTGAACTCAGGGCCTGAGCCCTGTCCTTGAACTTTCTCAAGGCTCAAGGCACTTTACCACTTGAACCTCAGCACCACTTCCGGCTTTTTTCTATGTATGTAGTACCAAGGAATCAAACTTGAGTCTTTGTGCATGCTAGGCAAGCACTCTACCACTAGGCCAAACTCACAGCCCCCTGATAAGATAACGTTGGTCTTACTAACAGGAGTCAACCTTTGTTGATGATTTACAGTGTGATAGGGGTTTTTGTTGTTGTTTTGTTTTTTTGCCAGTCCTGGGGCTTGAACCCAGGGCCTGAGCACTATCCTTGGGCTTTCTCAAGGCTAGCACTTTATCACTTGAGCCACAGCACCACTTCCGGCTTTTTTCTATGTATGTGGTACCCAGGAATTGAACCAGGGTCTTCGTGTATTCTAGGGAAGAACTCCACCACTAGGCCAAACACTCAGCCCTGGGCTGGGTCTTTATCAGTGCCTGACTTCCTATGCCTCGCCTGCCTCTTCTCTGTCCCAACTAACCCTGGAAAAGATCAAGGGACACCCCAGCCCTTCCAAGCTGCTGTTCTCCGAAGGAGCCACTGGGCGGACACCCTGGCTAATCCTGAGGGGCAGGAAGGTTGAGGATTGACAGGCTTTATGGCCCGAGGAGGGGCTTAGCCCATGCTGCACGTGAGCCAACAGACTCTCAAGAGCCCTGTGATTAAGCTCAGGGATTTAATCACTTGCTCAGAAGTAGACTTGGAAACAAAATTATGCACCCCTTGTTCCTGGTCAGTCCTGGACTGAGAGCTTTTCATCTGCAAGGACTTTGGAGCCTCAGAGGTTCCTTTGGCATCCTTCCGGCGCCCAATAACTAGCCTTCTTCATGTCATCTCTCAGAACTAAGGTTATCAGGCCAGGGCCTTAGCCCTGTGACCACTTTCTCCCCAGCCAACTGGGTCAAAAAGAAAAGACCCCTATGGAGATTTGCAAAAGAAAGACTGACTGTGGAGAGAGAGTGGGGACAGAGCAATTGGCTCTCCAGAAAGCAAGGAGAGTGGAGAATGAAACTCTGCCCATGGAAGAAGCCTTCCATTCTGCACTTCTTTCATTAATCCAAAGTTCCAAATGCCTGTCATAAACTAATATGTGATATTTACATCCCCCCTTATTTTCTCTATGTAGGAAGGGCTCACACTCACCCCCTCCCTGATCCCCCCTCCAGTGTCTCCTTCCCCTAACTGTTGCTCCTGCTGAGCCATCTGTCACCCTCCCAGCGTCTGTGGTCCTCTCTGGAAAGCTGAGCTCCTGGCAAGCTGGGCCCCAGGCTCTGAGATGATCCGAGGGCACAGAGGGACCCCTGCTAACTGGAGAGGGGACCCAGGAGAAAAGAGGCTCCTTCAGAGGCTCATAGATGACTCGAGATGGTTGCTCATGATTCAAGCAATAAAGACATATAGAGCAGATTCTATGAATAACACATAATCCTCATCCCAAACACAAACATCAGTGATGCCCTGTAGAAGGGAGTTAGGAAGAAGTCTACAATTTGTAATAGTTCACCAATCAAGCGATGCATTCTGAAGTTCATTGAATATACGAAGGTATTAATCTTTCCATATATGTATATTAAAACTTTATGTATGAAAAAAAAATCCAGAGTTGGAAGATTAAAATGTAGTGTGTGTGTGTGTGTGTGTGTGTGTGTGTCCATTTCTTTAGGTTCTGAATCAGTGGACTTAAGCAACTACAGATGAAAATACTCAGAAAAAGAACTGAACTGTCCTGAACATATAGACTTACTTTTCATATCAATACTCAGAAAGAATATAGCATACCAACTATTATTTACATAGTTGTACTGAGCTCTCTACGTAACCTGTAGGCAATTTAATGAATGTAGATTATGTGCCACCATACATGTAGTTTACAAACATCCAAAGATTTTAATTGTAGGTAGGTTTAGAAGTCTACCCTGCATAAATATTGATGGACAGTTTTGTATATTTATATATATAGGTGCACATATATGTATATATATGCATATATGTATGTGTATATGGAAGAAAGGAAAGAAGAAAAAAGATAGAGAGAAAGAAACAAAGAAAGAAAGAAAGAGAGAAATGTTCATAAAGACTTGGAAGAAAAAGGTCAGATTCTTTCTAGCCATTTTACAAGAAGGCACACATAACTGAGTTAAGTCCTTGAAGAGGTTAACAAGGAAGGATGAACAGAAAAGTTTCCAGCAGAGGCTACACAAGAGTAAACATATTGAAGTAGGAAAATCCAGACACCAAGTCTGCATTCACTGGGAGTAATCTTTGATCCTAGCTTTTCTCACTTTCTAACCAGGGCTCCAGGAAGACAAGATGCACCAATAACCATCTTGTGTCAGAAGACAAGCTGCCCCTCAACAAGCCTCAGAGGATGGCTGCCGTGCTGGCGTGTTGTCTTCCAGTGACTGCTATGTAATGGATCTCTTTCACCATGTCTCTTGATTTGGCATATGGGGGTGAGTGGCTGAACCTGACATGGGACTTCTGGAGCTTGAGCCTAGGGTCTAAAAACCCATTGTCACAACTTACACCTAATTTATCTACACAATGGCAAACATTCCAGCAATCTGAACCCCTCCTTGTAACCAATCAATTAAAATAAAATCCATTTGGCTATGGTTAGTAGAGCGAAGGTAAGCAAATGACTTACAGACTTATGTGCTGATCAGTTTGCATGAAGAATTTTTGGAGTGAGATGTGTATTCCACTTTAAAGCTAACATCCTGAAATGTTAGTACTTAAAATCATTAGTCAGGGGAGTTCTCTTTCTTGGTTTGCAGAGAGACTTGGAAATCTGAAATTCTCCTCATAGAAATTGGTGACTTAACAAGCAATATCCTCGTGAGTGCTCCATATCCCCTTACACCTTAAATCGAGTGCTCCATATCCCCTTACACCTTAAATCATTGCCTGTCCCGAGTGCTCCCTTCTCCATTTCACTGGCCCATTCTCTTCCAGGCATATGGGAAGGGCTAGAGATTTTCCTCCTCTAGTCCAATCCACTATGGAAGGAAATGAATAGTAGAGGGCAGACCTATTTCCCTTGAGGATCCACATGGCTGATTTCCATTTAAAAAAAACCAGCAACAACAACAAAAACCACAACTTGACTCTGCTGTGATTGTTCTGTCTGCGTGTCTGGAGGGAAGGGAGGTGGAAGTATGCCTGCCCTGCCCTCCACTCTAATGAGAATCAGAACTGGGCCCTTGACAGATGGGATGTGAAGATCAGACTGGCAGCTTGAAAAAGGTTTTCATGACCAGGAAGAGGATAGGGACAGAGTTCAGATCTGGGGATGGAACACCGATAAACCTCTGCCTCTGATTTACCCTTTGCAAAGAGGTTCTGAGTAATCTCTATTTCCTGACACCACAATGAGATGAGACGAGCCAAAGGACCTCTCCCCCCCCACAAAAAAAAAAAAGACTTTTTCTACAACTGGAGATATGGGTTTGTTCAGAGCACATTTGGCAAAATGGAGCATTTCTATTCCCAGTCAAAAAGGGTATTTTTGACTCCAGAAGCCAATTCCAGGAGTATCACAAGTCATATTTGGCCACTTAACCCTATATGTCAAATAAAGCAATGCAGTGTTGAGTAAAGAGATTTATTACATGGCAACCACAGCACTTGGGTACACCTTCAGCCATCAGGGGTACAGACATTTGTCTTAGGCTAACTATAGGTAAGGGGTGAGATTGGCAGGCAAAACTAGAGCAGTCCCAGTTCACAGGGGTGGCCTCTTGGGCCATTACCTTAGGCTGGGACTTGGAAGAAGTTATCCCTTCATCTCTTGAGGACAGCAGGAACAAGTCAGTCAGGTATTCAGTGGGTGATCCAGCCTGAGTTTTGGCTGTTCTCTTGGGGGCAGTGGCACCTTTTGCTACAATAGAATTGGAAACTGGCATCATTTGTCTTACAGGCAGTTTGTTTTTGTCTTAAGGTATTTATTGGTGTTCAATTCTGTCCTTCGTGAAAGTGATTGCAAAGCCACTGCAAGGGAGGATGGCTCAGCTCAAAGGGCAGCAGTGAAGTGAGAGCTTGGTGTCCAGCTTTATCCTGCTCTTAGTCCATTCAAGGGCCCAGCAAAAACCATGTGGATCTGAGTGGCCCTGTACACGAGGATGTTGCCACTTCTCTATGTAATATCATCGCAAGGTGCATATGCTCAGAAGAACTAAATCCCAACATTGTAGGTTAATGCTACACAGTCATAGTTTGCCCTATAATTACCCCCCACACACACACACTCCACTCCCCACAACAAAAACAACCACTGCTTCTAGATACTAACCCTTTCAGCATTCCTTACACACCAAAATGTCCCAATGACATCTTCCTAGCTTGTTTTACATTAGCCTTCTAACTGGTAGACCACTTCATTCTATATTTACCCCTTTCATAAATGTTTTATAGTACTATCTTCTCTCTTGACAAGCCTCCTGTCTCTCAACTTGTACAGTAAATTCATTTTACTCCTCTCACAAGGTCAACAGAAAGAAAAGAAGCAGATGACTTATAAGTTGCCATAGATATATGACTGTCCTAATTTCTAGTCTATTATATTCTCGTAGTTGCTAATATCTTTTGATGATTTATACAGAGGATATTAGAAATGTCTGGAAAAGTATGCTTAGAATAACTAAAAAAAGTAATTCTGGCAATTCGATGGTACTAAGGTAAAGAACTTATTTGGATGCCTCAGAGAATTTAAAGTGGGCAAAGTAGTTTAACATAGAATTATTGGGCAGTAGGCATCTAGGAGACTAAGGAAAAGGAAAAATCAAAAGGAAGAATGACAGGTGTATAGACATCAAACAAATTCTATTTATTCTATTTGGAAATAAATAAATGGTATTTATAAATCACCTGTGCACTTAGCAGTTGTATCCTCGCTGCTTCTTGCCAGGATGGAATAGGAAAAGTACAAGAAGCCCCCTCCCCCCTCTCTCAGAGGTTTAGAAAACAAAGACAAATAAAGGAAGTTCGATCCTCATCTGAGCCCTATTTTCCACAAAGCTGGATGCATTAGATGTTAATCCCTCAGGCCTTAGGGGGCTGTCACACTCAGTCTATGACCCCTAATCCTTTCTTATAGGTCCCCTAGAGTAAGTGACACTGTGCTAACTGCCCGGATGGGACTCTGGCCACATCTGGTCCCAGCACCCTCTGTGCTGCATTGAAATAGAAAGATAGAGAAACCATCTTGGACTATCTCCTATTCTCTCTTTGAAGGGTGCGACCTTATTACACAATGTGCTGAGCTCCTGACTCAATTAGACTGCTAATGTGATTATATGCTAATCAGAATTTTATTTTACATCTGATTTTCACATCATTTACTTGATTTTAACAAAAACAGATTCCTACCCATTAATACAAGACATTAACCCTTACAAATGATATAGGACATAACTTCTCTAGTCCAAGCTGGATCTGACCATGTGGGTTCTCCAGTAAGAATGTAAATCTTGCCTTTCTCTGTTCTTTCCAAATTTTCGCCATAGTATTTGTTCTGTTCCTGACATAAGTATACACACTGAAGCAAAAAGAAAACAAAGAAAGAAAGAAAGAAACAAAGAAAGAAAAAAAGAAAGAAAGGAAAGAATTTACCCATTACATTTTTTTCTCTAGAAAACCTGACCACATAGTCACAACTTATGAGTGACTCTGATTTTTGTTTTACTTTTCTGTCTTTAATAATTTTAACAACAATAAAATTAGATGAGATTAAAATATCATATGACAAAATAGGTTCCCTATCAATCTAGGATAATAGTTTTTATTTCACAGAAGAGCAAACTAAGGCACAAGGTACTTCGCATGCCTAATAACATTTTGTGAGTTGGAGACAGAGCTCAGACAGACCTGTTCTTGTTCATTTAAATTAAATTTTAAAATGATAACAGTCAGATCAACAAGAGAGGAAAAGCAAATATGATTACTAAAAAAACAAGGAACTTTACTTTTTTAATGTGAGTTGCTTTTTAATTCTTTGTCTTCTTTTCCATGCATTTTAATTGTTACTATAAAAGTAATGTATAGAAAGGTTGCAGTTACGTAAGTCAGATGAAGAGCGCATTTCTTTTTGAACAATATTCAAATATGTCTGTTTTTTCTTTGCTTTTTTTTTCTCATTCTGGGACTTGAACTCAGGGCCTGAGCATTATCTCTGAGCCTCTTTGTGCTCAAGGCTAGCACTCGACTACTTGAGCCACAGCGCCATTTCCAGTTTGGTTTTGTTGTTGTTGTTATTGTTTGAGTAGTTTATTGAGATAAGAGTCTCACAGGGATTTTTCTGCCAGGGCTGGCTTCAAGTGTGATCCTCAGATCCCAACCTCCTGAGTAGCTAAGATTACAGGTGTGAGCCATCAGTGCTAGGCCTGTGTCTTATTTTTGATTGGCTTGCTTGGTAGTCTGTTTGGAAGAAGAAACTAAGCAAAGAAGCAAGAGAAAAGGATAGCAATGAGATAAGAGCGCATAAAGAAAATAAGCACTCAGTGATGTATTTGTTCTCTCAGTGGACCTTAGCTGTGGCCATTATATGCTAATTAAGAATGGGATTTATTCAGAAGTTATAGAGTCTTTAAAAAAATCCAAGAAATAAAGATTTTCTACTGAAGTAAAAGATGATTAAAAATAAGTAAAGTAAGTATGCAAATGTCTGTCTCTAGGGCAAGGCAGAACATGATTTTACTAAGAATGTTCCACAGTGTAATGATGATCAGAAGAAAAGAGACTACAGCTCTCTGAGAGTCACAGAGTGTATATTTTGAGCAAATATTTTTCCCTGGTCTGCTTAGACAGATCCTGCTGTGGGTTGCAGAGATAAAGGAAGAATGTGGGACCAGGGAAACACTTTAGTAGATTTAAGTATTTCAACATAATGAGGTTTGGGGTGTTTATTTGTTTGTTTCAGACTCCAAGAACAGGTTACCCACTGAGTAAACCTGTACCATTTAGGAAGAGGAGAAATTCTGAGAAATTCCACTATACCCAGAAAGGAAAGGCAGGGAGAATCTAAAAAAACTTCTTTCTTATGATCTTCACATGAAAAAAATATCTAAAAGGTGAAAAACTTTTGCTCTTGAGGAAAAATAAATTGCAAAGCAGGGCACTGATACATCACACCTGCAATCCTAGCTGCTCAGGAGATTGAGATCTGAGAATTGCGATTCAAAGCTGGCATGGGAGGGAAGTCTATAAGCCCTCTTGTCTTCAATTAACCAACAAAAAGCCAGAAGAGGAGCCATGGTGCAAATAGTGGAAAATGCCAACCTTGAGCAGAAAGGCTTTAAGGTCAAACCCCAATACCCGTACCAAAATAAACAAATGAATAATAGGTAAAACGATTGCTTTGAATTGCTGTCTTTCCTCATTCCTCATTGTGTTCAATAAGATTTTTCCCAACCCCTAATGGCATATTTGTTGGCACAGATGGGGTCTTTCAACCTGGTTTGAGTTTCTATTCTCTGTCCAGCACAAGACTCCAGCCAACACAGAACTCCCCTCTAATTGTCATTAAATTCACACTTTTATAGTTCATTACCTCTCTGATAGATTAGATTAGGTAAGGCGGAGTCTGGGACCCACCCTGCCATCCACCCAGATTGAAATACTAAACGAGGGAGTAGACAGAGACTGAAAGAAGGCATCTGACAGGGTGATTTGTCTTTCTTTCCAGCGATCAGCACATCCCACTCTAAAATAACTTTCCCTTTCACAAGATGTACACACACACACACACACACACACACAACTTTAGCTTTTGGGAATCAGAAATTGAGACCCTTAACATCATAATGAACTGAGGTAAAGGATCTGAAGACCATCTAGCCTAAATAACTTCATTGTACATATGAAGAAACTGAAGGCCAGGTGAGAAAGAGAACTCTCACACCTGTAATCCTAGCTATTCAGGAGGTTGACATCTGAGAATCATGGTTCAAAGTCAGACAGGCAGGAAAGTCCATGAGACTCTTATCTCCAGTTCACCATCAGGAAATGGAAGGGAGGCTGTGGCTCAAAGTGATAGCCCAGGAGTGGGGGTGGGGGTGGATTCTGACACAACAAAGAGCAGAGAGCTCAAGTGTGAGTGCCAAGGACATTGGACATTTGCCATTTGCATCTTCTATAAGGGACCTTACTGAAAGGAGCACTTTGTCTCCTCTGGATCCACTACTGTGAATGTGATGCTTCTCTGCTTAGCTGGAGGGGACAGTGAAGCTGAGCATGTTGGCTCTTGCATCATTGCAGGGACATTACAGGACCTTCTGGCTGGAAGGCACCTCAAAGACAAGATCTAGTGCAACCATTTGAGAGCTAATACAGCTATATGGTCAGGCACTCCTGCGATTCCCACCCTTCACTGAAAGAGGCCACCCAAGAGATGCTTTTGCTGAATGAAAAGTCCCTCTAACTCCGCATCTATGCCTGCTGATCTGATCTTTCCCCGCTGCAGATCCTTTACAATCTTTTTGGGCTCCAAGAAGAAGGAAAGATTCACTGATAAACAATCTGGTTTGGAAAGCAAACTGTCCTTCAAACAAACAAACAAATTTAATTTTTATCATCTTAAAGAAAACAGCTGGGGCGGGAGTTGGGCCTAACAGTAGAGTGCTTCCGTAGAAGGCACGGACAGAGAAGGAGCAAGCAGAACCCAGCTGGCACAAGCCACTGGGGCCCAGCTAACTTTGCTTCTTTTTCATGTTTTTATGATCATTTTTAATGTTAGATTTCATTTTTAAGAGTGTGAGAACTTCCAATAATGCCTCTAAGATGTGGGTGAAAAGATGGCAAATCCCAGCGTCATCTTACTTCTACTTATACAAGAATACCATTTAGAACTTTCTGGAAAACATTTAAGATACTATTTGCTCATCCTATTTCATTCCTTTAAACTCCACATTAAAACACTGTCTTCCTAAGAGAGATGCCCCAATTGCAATTATTGGAGGGATTGGGTTAGAATTTAAAGAAAGGATTATTCCTGTACAAATTCTGATTAAAATGGACTCCCTCAACCTCAGCCAAAAAGATTAACAACTGCTCAATCTCCTATAGCCAGCAGGTTTTCGTAAATAACTCCCAATCTCCCTGTGGTTAGTTTATCTGCCAAGGATTAAACTGAGAGGCTGCTCCCAAATCGGTATTAAAAAATGCACAAAGTATAGCCCTCTGGTCCCTGGGCAGCTATTGAGCTCAAAGCAAAGAACCTAAATATCCTTTTTCCAACCCAATCTAGAAGGACAGGTGTATGATAGGGCAAAAGGTGCCTGAAGGAATAGGAAATGTAATTAGTAACTACCCACAACCAGGAAGTATTTTGATTTCATTGGAAAACATCCCAACCACATAACAAGAATAGGAAACGAGAGACCAGCAAAGGTGTTTACTTATATTCCTGTTTTATAGAAGTAATACTAATCCTGTTCTGTCTCATACCAATAATAGGATCTGATTCATATATTAGGATTTTAGTAATTTATCACTTTTTGTGGGGAAAGACCAGGGAAATTCTCCAGAATCCATTTTTCTGTTTTTGAGTAACCTTACCAGGTAAATCTGAGCACATGTGTGCCCTGCTCCTTGTGACTGAGTGCAAGCCAGGGAGGTACAGGAAGTGTGATGTCCACTCTTGTCTGTCTCCACCCCTCACCTCTCAATGTCTATCCTCTTTCTGACTGGAATGTAACTAACCATAAGGCCATGATCTAGAAAAAAGGTGGGGAATCTTTTTCTGTCATGAGCCATAGGGTATTTATAAGATCATATCAGGCCATATGTGATGACTCACACAGGTAGACAAACCTTGGGCAATCTGCTAGAGGCAGTACATGATTTCCCAGGCCTCATTTTCATGCTTTTATATTTTTATTGTCGGGATAATGTATAGAGGGGTTACAGTTACACTCATCAGTTAGTAGGTGCATTACTTTTCGCACAGGGATACCCCTTCTCATGTTTTTGTTCCCATTTCCCTCCCCCAGATCTGTATATTCTCTGTTCTATGTTCTCTACCATTCATGTTTATACTTGTTAGACATTTCTTGCTGATGTCACAATTATTTCTTTGTTAAATCACCAGACCAGTCTGCTAGAATCTGAATATGAAGTACAGATTAATATTCTAATGGTGTAGAATACCATTCCACACGTATTAATAGCACTGTTGTTATTGTTGTTTTCACATAGGGAAACAGGTGCACAGATATCTCAAATGCCTGTAACCTCTTTGGAGAAATAGAGTTCAAGTGTTAGCTTTAAGTTCAACAGCAACCATAAACTATAGGATTGGGGATTTTGTTGTTGTTTTTTGTTTGTTTGTTTGTTTGTCTTTTTTTCTCACTACAATTTTAGTTTAATACAAAGAAAATACCACCTTATTGTCTGGAAGTGATTCTCTATACATGAGGTGGCGACTTTTACATTTCTCTGCCTCCCTTCTCATTATTTTTCACAAATGACTGGACTGCTTAATTCCCAGAATCCCCATTGTTCCCTTCCTTATCTTATCCCTTTTCTCTTTCTTTCCACCCTGACTTCTACTAGTAAATGGTTTTCCCACTTTTTCTCTATCTTTTTTTTTCTTTCCTGTATTCTCCAAAATATTTTTAGTGAATAACCTCAGTGTAAAGTCTTAGGGAAGGAAACAAATTTATTCGCCCTGAAGCTTTTCATCTAAAATGCATAGTCTAATCTTGGCATGTGGGCTAAATAAGAATATGCTGACATAACCCCCAAATCTGAATTTTTTAATGCTCTCCTACTCTTCTACCCGCCCCCACCAAAAGCCCATGAGCAATTCTTCTGCTTGTTAACATTTGTGTATCTCTGAGCATTCAGAAAGCCATGTATAAAGTACTGTCCAATTTCTACTATCTAAAAATAGGACCTTGCACAGAAAAATCTTGGAGAGAAAGACCCATAGACTTAGGATAGGGAAGGAAATCATTGGAGAAGGAGAATATATAATAGGGATTGGATTTAATAATCTTTGTATGAAAACCTTGTCTAACTTCAGAGACCACCAAGGAATGTTAAACGTGTTCCTTTGCTGCATCCTGTACAGCCAGGTAAGAACCACGGGTGATCAAGGGACCTTCAACAGGCACAGAGTTGCATTCAGGCCAATAGATGCAATGGAGAGGATGGAGATGCCTGCTGGACGTATCCTCTGAGGCAGATGCCATTTCCTCTGGAAGTATAGCACATTTGCTGGCAAAGGCAACCTCCCTCTAGGGCAGGCAAGGGAGGACAAAAGAGCCACGTCACCATCCACCATCTGTCGTGCAAACAGACACCAGCTGACAAGGAGAGCAGCTCAGATTCTGTTCCCATCCCCACATCATCTTCAGCACCCTCATGCCTGACCTCCTGAAATGCTGGTAAGAGAGGAGAGGTAAGGCTTAACCCAAAGGGCCTACGGGGATCAAGTTTTGGGTCACCCTGCCCAGACGGCTGTAGTTTTGTCATCAGGGCCCCAGAGTCATCAAATCTTCACTTGTTGGTGAGACAAAAGAGCCAACTGCAACAGAGAAGCACAGATCAGGGTAAAAGAGCAGAGAAA